>NW_019945546.1:30916-33423 GCF_002910315.2 Salvelinus sp. IW2-2015 | reverse complement strand
CAGGCCTACAACCATGGTGTATCAGAAAACTTGTTGTATGTGTGCAAAGCCAGTAGTGTGGGTGAATAAGGAGTACAACAGAGGACTGAGGACACACCCTGGGGTCCCCTGTGTTGAAGATCGTCAGTGTGAAGGTGTGTTGGCAATCCTCACAGCCTGTGGTCTGCCCAGGAAGTCCAGTTGCAGAGGGTGGTGTCCAGACCAGGGCTCTCCAGTTGGTGTCGAGCTTCAGCTGAATACTGAACGTAGTAAATGAACAGCATTCTCAAATAGGTGTTCTTCTTGTCCAGATGTGTTATTGCGGTGTGAATAGCGATGGAAATGGCATCTCTGTGGATCTGTTGGAGTGGTAAGCAAATTGGATTTGGTCCAGTGTGCCTGGCATGCTGCCTTGATGTGGGCATGACCAGCTCGCGAAGCACTTCATGATGACAAGGTGAGCGCGATAGTCATTTGGGCATGTCACCTTGTTTTCTTGGGCACTGGACGATGGTGGTCTTCTTAAAGCAGGTGTGGAGTACAGCCTGGGACAGGGACAGGTTGAAGATGTCGAGAAGAGAAGACGCCCGCCAGGATTCTCCGTTCATCCAGGGTATTTGGTAGGGTATATCCATGGCCAGTCAGACCATGTCTCTCTGTTCCTACTCCCCACCAGTTCGTAGCTGGATTCTTCACCGATCTTTTATTTTACTTCTTTAGAACATAAATGTTGTTCGGACCTCCTCCAGTTCTGTGAGGTGGAAGAAATTCCTTTGTTCTCTCTATGAAAACTCACCCTCTCTATACTGTGGCCATGAGGAGATAATCTCCTCCAGGAATTTACGACCTGTGGTCGCAGCAGCCTGAGTGTAGGAGACAGAGAGAGGGGGATTGTGCTCGCTGTACCCAAAGAGGGCAACGTCATGACAATGTGTATGTGTGTTTGACAGACAGTTGAGGGTATTAGTCACTTTTTTGTCTGAGTCAGACTTTTGCTTTGACAGGGCAGAGGGTGTGGAATGTTTTTGTTTTAATAAGTGTGTATGTGTGTGCAGTGATGTGCTGTAAGGTCGGTGGCTGGGTAGGCACTGGCTATTATCAAAGTCATATTTACTCACAAATAAACTTTGATGAAGCCCAAGTTCACCATACAACAGCTCCAACAGCAAGAGTGACATAGGCTATTAACCGAAATTGACAAAAGCAAAATCACAACATGGAAATACCAATGTAGCCAAGATACAAAGCGATAGCCTCCGATGGCGGCATATTTCATATCATCCGACAAAATGACACACGGCTCAACTCAGCTCAATCATAGACCAATGTAACGTCCACAGTTACAACATTTCATCCGAATAGTTTGCAATGCAAACTTCATAGCCTTCACAATRGATTTAAAATTCTTCCAATGCACCACGCTTGGGACACGCAAACACACACACACATAATAATAATATTGCTATGTGAAATATTATTACACACACGTATATACTGAATAAGGTTCTAACGAAATGTCCATATCACCAATCGAAATGATGGTAAAATTCACTTCAAAGCGTAAAAAAAGKGTCTCATCAAAATGAAAWTCTAGCTTGATAAATCAAATGCATCAAAGGGATGTTGTCTATTCTCTTATCATTCGTGATTGTGAAAAGCCTATGCCTAGGCTAAAAGTCTATAGACTTTCATTCTTGTTATTTTTGGAAGCGACAACAACTTCAGGAAAACTCTTTTGTAGACTAGAATATTTGAGAAACAAGCCACTGTTCATAACTTCAACTTGTATTAAAGCATTTTGTCACACCCTGATCTGTTTCACAAGTCTTTGTGATTGTCTCCACCCCCCTCCAGGTGTCGCCCATCTTCCCCATTATCCCCTGTGTATTTATACCTGTGTTCTCTGTTTGTCTGTTGCCAGTTCATCTTGTTTKTCAAGTCAACCWGTGTTTTGTCTCAGCTCTTGCTTTTCCCCAGTCTCTCTTATTCCCGCCCTCCTGGTTTTGGCCCTTGCCTGTCATGTCTCTGAACCTGCCTGCCTGACCACTCTACCTGMCCCTGACCCTGAGCCTGCCTGCCGTCCTGTACCTTTGCCCCACTACTCTGGATAATCGACACCTGCCTGCCTTGACCTGTCGTTTGCCTGCCCCTGTTGGCRTAATTAACATTGTTACTTTGACACAGTCTGCATCTGGGTCTTACCTTCAAGCCKGATACTTTTATGWTAGGCCAGTAGGAGGATTGGTTATTGGACATTTTGTTTTCAACATCGCATAGAGGGATTTTCCCAGCCCGTATGGATCATTTATTTCTTAATAAGCTTAAACTTGATTAAACTTGTCATTAGATTTTTCTAAAAGGCTGTTGATATTGTTCATTCTCTCTCATTATTAGTCCCCTGGTAAGCTTTACAGTTGTAGGCTATTCAAACAACTTTTGAGTTGGAACTCAGTTGGGGCGGTAGGCTAGCCAGTGGTTGAGACAGGTAGCCTAGTGGTTAGAGACAGGCTCAGCCTAGTGGCCTTAGA
>NW_019945546.1:12597-28902 GCF_002910315.2 Salvelinus sp. IW2-2015 | reverse complement strand
CGCGTTAGAGACAGGTAGCCCTAGCGGTTAGAGACAGGTTAGAGACAGGTAGCCTAGCCGGTGTTAGCGACACGGCTAGGAGGACAGGTAGGTCTAGCGGTTAGAGACAGGTAGCCTAGCGCGTTAGAGACAGGTAGCCTAGCGATTAGAGACAGGTAGCCTAGCGGTTTAGAGACAGGTAGCCTAGCGGTTAGAGAGTTGGGCCAAATAACTGAAAGGCTAATGGCTCAGATACCTGGCTGACAAGGTGACAGGCTGGTAATGTGACTTGAGAAAGACACTCAACCCTAATCTACTCCAGGGGCTGTACTACTATGACTGACCCTGTAAAACAACACATTTCACTGCACCTATCTGGTGTATGTGACAATAAAACATATGTTTTGTATTGGCCCAATGCTTCCATTTGTATGTCACATTCTCTCGCTCTTAAGACTGGAACCTGACCTGGTACACCCCACCAGACCTGACCCAGTGTTTCCAGCATACGGTCCTGGTGTGGTTCCCCTGTATGTACCTGTGGTCCTGCGGTCCTCTCTACTGGTCTACCTCTGGTTCACTGGCCAGGGAGGCATCCCTCTGACCAGCCTCTGCTGTGCCAAAACTGTGAGTGTCTGGTCACACGACACACCACACACCACACACACACACACACACACACACACACACACACACACAACACACACACACACACCACCACACACACACACACACACACCCACACACAACACACACACTTATCTTTACAAAAAACAACTGACATGACACATTACATTATATCCTGCTACCATTCTTTGACATATTACATCTATTCCTGCTACCATCTGACATATTACATCTATATCCTGCTACCATCTGACATTACATCTATATCCTGCTACCATCTGACTTTACATCTATATCCTGCTACCATCTGGACATCATTACATCTTATCCTGCTACCACTGACATATTACATCTATTCCTGTACCATCTGCAATACATCTATATCCTGCATACCATTGGCACTATTCATTATATACTACTGCTACCAATCGACGGGGGGGGGGGGGGGATATATATCCATCTATATTCCTGCTACCATAAATACACGCATACAGTTAGCACACACACACACCACACGGAAGGACTAATATCAGCAAGGTGCAAGATTCACATCGCTACATTTGTCACACTTTGCACGCATCATCTAGTTAATCCTTACCAGTTACACACACACAACACACCACACACACACACACACCAACACACACACACACACACACACCACACACACACCACACACACACACACACACACGTTACTTTACAAAAACAACTGACATGACACATTACAGCTATATCCTGCTACCCATCTGGACATATATATCTATATATCCGCTACATCTGAGCATTTACATACTATATCTGGCTACCATCTGACAATTACACTCTAATCCTTGCTGCCATCTGACATATTACATCTATATCCTGCACATCTGACATATTACATTTAATCCTGCTACCATCTGACATATTACATCTATATCTGCTACTCATCTGACATATACATCTATATCCTGCCTACCATCTGACATTATTACATCTATATCCTTGCTACCGATCTGACATATACATCTTATATCCTGCTACATAAATACCGCATACAGTAAACCACACACACCACACCACACACACACAACACACAACACACACTCACACACACACAGCCACCACAGCACACACACACACACACACACAATACACACACACAACACACAACACACACACACTTACTTTACAAAAACAAACTGACAGACACATACATCTATATACTCGCTACGCATTCTGACATATTACATCTATATCTGCTACATCTGACATATACATCTATATTCCTGCTTACATCTGACATTTACATCATAATATCCTCTACCAATTCTGACATAGTTACATCTATATCCTGCACACTCTGACATATTACACGATATATCCTGCTACCATCTTGAATATACATCTATACTGCTACATCTACTTTTAATCAGCCTGCTACCATCTGACATATTCATCTATTATCCTGCTTAACCATCTGACATATACATCTATATCCTGCTACCATCGTGACATATTACATCTATATCCTGCTACATCTTAATATTACATTCTATATCCTGCTACCATCTGACATATTACATCTATACCTGTGCATCTGCATACCTATCCTGACATTCATTTACATCTATATCCTGTACCATCTGGACATTATTACATCTATATCTGCTACCATCTGACAGAACATTGGCGTCATACATACTGATCTAGGATATTGTATTGTACTTGTGTTTTAGAATCCCCTCGTTGTTTTGTTTAAACTTAACTCTGGTCCTCTCTGTAGGGTGCTTGGGTTGTGTTTGGTATCCTTTTGTTCCATAGAGGTGTTCTTACGTGCTGTGGAGAGGAGTGGCAGGATTACACCAACACATGTCTTCCTGCTTAGCCTTGTTATTAGCGCAGCCTTACTATGGTAAGGAGAGGGAGGGGAGGGAGGGAGGGGAGGGAGGAGGGAGGGAGGGAGGAGGGAGGGAGGGAGGGGAGGGAGGGATTACACCAACACATGGTCTTTCATTGAGAGAGAGTGGGAGAGAGAGAGAAGGATAAAGGTTGTATTAGAAGACAGAGAGAGAAGCAGAGAGAAGAAGAGAGAGAGAGATAAAGGTAGTGGGGGAGAAGAAGAGGATAAAGTTATGTGAGAGGAAGAAACGAGAGAGAGATAAAGTTATTAGAGAGAAAAGAAGAGAGAGAGAGAAAAGGTAGTCAGGAGAGAGAATAAGAGAGAGAGAGATAAAGGTAGTCAGGGAGAGAGAAGAAGAGAGAGAGAGATAAAGGTAGTCAGGACGAGAGAGGGATAAAGGTAGTCAGGGGAGAGAGAAGAAGAGAGAGAGAGATGAAAGGTAGTTCAGGGAGAGAGAGAGATAAAGGTTAGTCAGGGAGAGAGAAGAAGGAAGAGAGATAAAGTATGTGGAGAGAGAAGAGAGAGATAAAGAGCTAGAAGGAGAGCTCCCCCAAAATAACGTACCCTACCCATCTCTCTCTTCTAGGCTACCTGTCTCTAACCGCTAGGCTACCTGTCTCTAACCACTAGGCTACTTGCTCTAACCACTAGGCTATCTGCTCTAACCACTAGGCTACCTGTCTCTAACCACTAGCCTACCTGCTCTAACCACTAGGCTACCTGTCGCCCTAGGATACAGATGTCATATAATAGAGGGAGAGATGGAGAGAGAGAGAGGTAGGGATATAGATGGAGGGAGAGAGAGAGGTAGGGATATAGGTGGAGGGAGAAAGAGAGAGAGAGGTAGGGATATAGATGGATAGAGAGAGAGAGAGAAAGGGATAAAGATGGAGGGAGAGAGAGAGACAGGTAGGGATAGAGATGGAGGGAGAGAGAGAGAGAGGTAGGGATAGAGATGGATGGAGAGAGAGAGAGGTAGGTAGGGTCTGTGTCTATCTTCCTCTCACTCTCTCCCTCCCCCTTCTGTCTCTCTCTCTCTCCTTCTCCAGAGCCCAGACTGTATACCAGCAGTAACTCCTAACCCAACCAGTAAATATAGTAGTGATAATGATGTCAAGATGTCTTCGAGCCCGAACCTCCAGCTCAGGGTTGAACTTCACTACAGTTTCCTCTGTAGCCCATAGACCTTCTCTTGGTCTACCTTTTTAATCATRGTGACGACAACCAATGTTCCCCAAAGTGGTAGATGAGCACCCCTCCAATGATAAATCCCTCCTGGTTTGTGACATCCTGTGTAGACACGTATAACATTAGTTATATGTCTGGGTATGTGATCCCTGCTGGGAGTGAACCCACAACCTTGGCCACTCAAGACCACACACCAGACCCCATGGTACTGCTTACTTTGTGGCTCACAAGACACAAGACAACTTTTCGGGAAGCTTTAAATTGGGTAAACAATTTCGGGACCCACTGTTTGCTTTCCTCACCTCTCAACCCTCAATGATAGTGCAGGAAAACAATGTTTGCGTCCTAATTTGCACCCTATTCCCTATAAGCCTTGGTTAAGAGTAGTGCACTACATAAGGAACATGGTGTCATTGGGCCTCTGGTCTAAAGTAGTGCATACATAAGGAACATGGTGTCATTGGCCCTGATCTAAGTTGTGCCACGTACATAAGGACATGGTGTCATTGGGCCTGATCTAAAGTTTGTGTCACTATCGAGGGAAAAAGGGCTCTGGTCTAAAGTAGGGCACTACATAGAGGAACTATGGTGTCATTGGCCCTGATCTAAAGGTGTCACTTACATAAGGAACGTGGTGTCATTGGGCCCTGATCTAAAGTTTGTGCACTACAAAGAACGTGGCCGGTCATGGGCCCTGATCTAAAGTGTGCACTACATAAGAACATGGTGCCATTGGCCCTGATCTAAAGTTGTGCACTACATAAGGACATGTCATTGGGCCCTGATCTAAAGGTAGTGCACTAACATAAGGAACATGGTATTGGGCCTGATGCTAAAGTTGGGGCACTACATAAGGAACGTGGGTTCATTGGGCCCTGATCTAAAAGTTGTGCACTTACATAAGGAACATGGTGTCCATATGCCCCTGATCTAAAGTTGTCACTATAGAGGGAAAAGGGCTCTGGTCTAAAGTAGTGCCACTACATAAGGAACATGGTGTCATTGGGCCCGGATCTAAGTTTGTGCCTAATAGAGGAGAAAGGGCTCTGTCTTAAGTTGTGCACAATAAGGAACATGGTGTCATTGGGCCCTGTCCTATAAAGTAGTGCCACTACATAGGGAATAGGGTGCCATTGGGTACCTGTATAAAGTGTGACTATGCCAGGGATAGGTGCCATTTGGACTTCAAGCATTGTTTGGAACCACCGTTCGTCCTCGTAAATCTTAGGTCTTGTGCATAAGCGGCACAGTTGAACTCACGGTGTGTTACGCGTTGAATCGACCGTGTGTTTAGCGCGATTGAATCACGTGTTTTAAGCCGTGTTGAATCAAACGGTGTGTTTAGCGCGTTGAATCACGGTGTGTTTAAGCGCTTGAATCACGGTGTGATGTGTTAGCGTGTTGAACACGGTGTTTTTAGCGCGTTGATCAACGGTGTGTTGTGCGTGTTGAAATCGACGGTGTGTTTAGCGTGTTGAATCACGTGTGTGTTTAGCGTTGAAATACGGTGTGTTTAGCGCGTTGTAATCACTGTGTTGTTAGCGTGTTGAATCACGGTGTGTTTAGCGTGTTGAATCGTGTGGTTTAGCGTGTTGAATCACGTGGTTTTAAGCCGGTTGAATCACGGTGTTTTGCGGAAACACGTGGTACGTGTTGAATCACGGATGTGTTTAGCGTGTTTGAAATCACGGGTGTGTTTACGTGTTGAATCACGTGTTGAGCTGTTGACAGGTGGTAATGAATTCACGGGTGTTTAGCGGTGTTGAATCCGGTGGTTTAGCGCGTTGAATCACGGGTGTGGTTTAGCGTGTTGAATCACGTTGTTTAGCGTGTTGAATTCACGCGTGTTTTAGCGTTTGAAATCACGTGTGTGTTTAGCGTGTTGAATCACACGAGTGTTAAGCGTGTTGAATCACGGTGTGTTAAGCGTGTTGAATCACGTGTGTTTAGCGTGATTGAATCACGGTGGTTTTAGCCGTGTTGAATCACGGTGGTTTTAGCGTGTGAATCACGGTGTGATAAGCGGTTGAAATCACGTGTGTGTTGAGGCGTTGTTGTCACGGTGTTTAAACGTGTTGAACAGCGGTGGGTTTTAGTGTGTTGAATCAAGGTGTGTTTAGCGTGTTGAATACGTGTGTTGTCTAAACACTGCCATCCACTGTGTTGAATCACGGTGTTTTAGCGTGTTGTATCACGGTTGTGTTATTAAGCGTGTTGACTCACGGTTGTGTTAATGCGTATTGTTGCACAGTGTGTTTAAGCGTATGAATCCACAGTGTGTAAGCGTGATTCAACAAACTACAACCTCTTGACGTGTCCTCTGTCTTCAATAGCCTACTATCAAGCACACAGGCGAGACCAATGCAGACTCAGGAGGCAGATGGTTTGGAGTCTTACAATGTTTATTAATCCAAAGGAGTAGGGCTAAGAGAGATGGTCGTGGTACAGGCAAAAGGTCAAAACCAGATCAAGAGTCAGGAGGTACGAGTGGCAGAAAGGCTCGTGGTCAGGCAGGCAGGTACAGCGTCCAGAAACAGGCAAGGTCAAAACCGGGAGGACAAAAAAGGAGAATAGCAAAAAAGGCAGGAGAACGGGAAAACGCTGGTGGACTGGAAACATACACAGACCCTCTCTGTGCAGTTCGTCTTGTATGTTCCCAAGTCAACCAGCGTTATTTCCCGTTCAATGTACAGACAACACAGGGATACATACACTGCACGAGAGACAGGAAACACAGGGAATAAATACACTGGAAACAGAGAGACAGGAACACAGGGATAAATACACTGGAACAGAGAGACAGGAACCACAGGGATAACATACACTGAATAGAGAGACAGGAACACAGGATAAATACACAGGCACAAGAGAAGGAACACAGGGATAAATACACTGGCACAAGAGACGAGGAAACACAGGGATAACACTGGCACAGAGAGACAGGAAACACAGGATAAATACAAGGGAAATAAGAGACCACCTGTGGGGTGGAGACAATCACAAGGACAGGTGAAACAGAATCAGGGTGTATACATTATACCTCTTGACTGTCTCTTCTTCAATCACCTAACAACGATCATACAAACACTACACACCTCTTGACTGTCTCTGTCTTCAACGCAGCTTTCTACCAAATATACAAGACAACAGCTCCGACTAGTCTCTGTTAATTCAATAAGCTTTCTAATCAATATACAAACAACAGCAACTTGTATACAAACGAGCAGAAACACACAGAAAGAGAGGACTTATAGAGCGAAGAGATAGAGAGAGAGAGAGAGAGAGAGAGAGAGAGAAAGAGAGAGAGAAGAGAGAGAAGAGAGAGAGAGAGAGAGAGAGAGAGAGAGAGTAGAGAGAGAGAGGAGAGGAGAAGAGAGAGAGAGAGAGAAGAGGGAAGAGAAGAGGAGAGAGAGATTTCTGAAATGTCTTTATTCTTTTGGAACTTTTGTGAGTGTAATGTTTACTGTTCATTTAAAAAAAAAGTTTATTTAACGTTGTTATTATCTATTTCACCTGTTTTGCAATGTTAACATATGTTTCCATGCCATATAGCCCCCTTGAATTGAAAATTGAGAGAGAAAGAGATTCTATTATTGCTTTGGGTGAACGATCGTCTGTTGAATTAGCTGTTTTCAGTTTAAACAGAACACTAAACAAAAAACAAAGAGAAAATGAACCGAAAACGAACAGTCCTGTCAGTGGCAGCAACACAAACAACAGAAAAACAACTACCCACCAACCAGGTTGGAAAAGGCTACTAAGTATGCGTTCCTCAAGCAGAACAACGATAGACAGCTGCCTCTGATTGAGAACCACACCAGCCAAACACACAGAAATGAAAACATAGAACACAACATAGAAATGCCCACGACCCAAACTCACGCCCTGACCAAACCAAAATACAGACATAAAAAGGATCTCAAGGTCAGGGAGTGGGGAAAGCTGAATGGAGAGAAGACATGGGGAAATGGGAGAAATACTAGGAAACGAATGAAATGACAAATGGGAAAAGTGAATGGAGAGATCATGACAAGAATGAGTAGATCTAGGAGCTGAATGGGATAAACTGGAGCTGAATGAGAGTAAATAGGAAATGGAATACAGACTGCACCTCGGCCACTAAAGACTGAATGGAGTAATATATGGAAGTGAAGATATTCTATGAACGAATGGGAATAAATTATAGAACGACATGGGAGAAATTATAGAAAGATGAGTAATTGGAAAACTATGGGGAAACTGGACTGAAATGGAGAATTCTAAGGGAAGATGGATTACTAGGAGCTTAGGGTATTCTATGGGAAAACTGAATGGGAGTAATTACTTGGGAACGAATGGGGTAATCTATGGAAAACTGAATGAGGAGTAAATTACTATGGAACTGATGGATAATACTAAGGAACTGAGGAGTAAATTACTATGGATGAAGAATATCTTGAAAATGTGGGGGGAAAGTAAAAAAAAATTTACCTATGGGGGAAAAAAAAAACCGATGGAAAAAGGGGTTAACTTGAAGCTGGGGGAGTACATCTGAAACTGAATGGATACATATTGGGAAAACTAAATGGGGAGTAAATTACTATGGGAAAACTGATGGGGAGTAAATTACTATGGGAAAAGCTGAATGGGATAAATTCCTATGGGGAAAACTGAATGCGAGAGTAATTACTATGGGAAAAACGATGGGGGAGTAAATTACTAGGGAAATGATGGAGAATTACTGGAAAGCTGATGGGAGTAAATTACTATGGGAAAACTGATGGGGAGTAAATACTATGGAAAAGCTGAATGGAGGAGTAAGCTATGAACTGAATGGGTAAATACTGGAAATAATGGGACGTAAATTACTATGGGGAAAGCGACAGCATTCATTGGAACAGATGAGTCTTATAGGCAACAATAGGCAGCTAGGGTGAGTTATACGCTAGGTGAGTCTACAGCTAGGTGAGTAAATAACAGCTAGGTGAGTATACAGCTAGGTGAGTATAAACAGCTAGGTGAGTATACAGCTAGGTGATATACAGCTAGGTGAGTATACCAGCTAGGTGAGTATACAGCTAGGTGCAGTATACAGCTAGGTGAGTATACAAGCTAGTGACTAATAACAGCTAGGTGAGTATAACAGCTAGGTGAGTAAATACAGCTAAGGTGAGTTACACGCTAAGGTGAGTATCAGCTAGGTGAGTATACAGCTAGGTGAGTATACAGCTAGGTGACTATACAGCTAGGTGAGTATACAAGCTAGGTGAAAGTATACAGCTAGGTGTGTATTACCAGCTAGGCTGAGTAATACAGCTAGGTGAAGTATACAGCTAGGTGATGTATACAGCCTAGGTGAGTATAAGCTAGGTGTGTATACAGTTAGGTGAGTATAAAGCTAAGGTGAGTAATACACTAGGTGAGTATCCAGTAGGTGAGTATACAGCTATGAGGTGGTGTATAGCCAGGGTACCGTCAAGCAGTAATTCTGGGGGCACAGGACTAATCAAGGGGATTGGCCATCACCACGTGCTGCTTCTTCTAGCAGATATAGACCCTGAGACGCATGCGACTGGTTCTACTGTGGTGTTACTAACCATATAGACCCTCAGTAGACCATGCTGACTGTTCTACTGTGGTGTTATAGACCCTGAGCGCGTGCTGACTGTTCTACTGTGGTGTTTATAGGACCCTGAGACCATGTTGATGTTCTACTGTGGTGTTACTACCATATAGACCTCAGTAGACCATGCTGAATGTTCTAACTGTGGTGTTATAGACCCTGAGACCATGCTGACTGTTCTACTGTGGTGTTATAGACCCTGAGACCGGTAGCTGACTGGTTCTATCTGTGGTGTTATAACCCTGAGACCAAATTGGTTGACTGTTCTACCTGGGTGGTGTTATAGACCCCTCAGTTGAACCAGTTGACTGTTCTAACTAACTGTGGTTGGTTATAGACCCTGAGACCATGCTGACTGTTTTAGCTGTGGTGTTAAGACCCTGAGACCATGTTTGACTGTTCTACTGTGGTGTTAATCAGAACCCTGAGACCATGCTGACATGTTCTACTGTGGTGTTTTAACCCTGACACCAAATGTTGACTTTCTACTGTGGTGTTATAGCCCTGAGACCCATGCTGATGTTCTACTGTGGTGTTATAAGACCCTGAGACCTATGCTGACGTTCTACTGTGGTTGTTATAGACCCTGACACCATGCTGCTGTTTCTAATCTGTGGTGTTATAGACCCTGACACCATGCTGATGTTCTACTGTGGTGTTATAACCCTGAGACCATGCTGACTGTTCCTACTGTGGTGTTATAGACCCCTGACACCTATGCTTGACTGTTCTAGCTGTGGGTGAATAACCATATAGACCCTGAGACATGCTGACTGTTTCTACTGTGGTGTTATAGACCCTAGACCATGCTACTTGTTTCTACCTGTGGGTGTTAATAACCATATAGACCCTGAGACATGTTTGACTGTTAACTGTGGTGTTTATAGAACCCTGAAGACCAGCTGCCTGTGTCTAACTGTGGTGGTTATAGACCCCTAACCGTGCTGACTGTTTCTACCTGTGGTGTTAATAGACCCTGACACTCCATGGCTGACTGTTTCTACTGTGGTGTTATAGACCCTGAAGACCATGTTGACTGGTCTACTGTGGTGTTGTAGACCCTGAGAAAGAACGTGGCTGACTGTTCTACTGGTGGTGTTATAGACCCTGAGACATGTTGACTGTTGACTGTGGTGGTATAGACCCATGACACCATGCTGACTGTTCTACTGTGGTGTTATAGACCCTGAGACCATGTTGACTTGTTTCTGCTGTGGTGGTTATATGACCCCTGAACACCCAATGCCTGGACTGTTTACTGTGGGTGTTATAGACCCCTGAGACCCAATGTGACTGTTCTACTGTGGTGGTATAACCTGAGACCTATGTTGACTGTTCTACTGTGGTGTTTATAGACCCTCAGTAAGACATGTTGACTGTTTACTGTGGTGTAATGAACCATGTAGACGCCTGAAGACCCAATGGTTGACTGTTCTACTGTGGTGTTTATAGACCCTCAGTCGACCAAACTTGACTGTTCTACTTGTGGTGTTATAAGACCCTCAGTCAACCAATGCTGAACTGTTCTACTGTGGTGTTATAGACCCTCAGTAGACAATTGCTGACTTGTTATACTGTGGTGTTTAATAACCATATAGACCCTCAGTCGACCATGTTGACCTGTTCTACTGTGGTGTTAATAACCATATGGACCCTCAGTGCGACCATACTGATGTTCTTTAAACTGTGGTGTTTATAGACCCTAGGACCATGTTGCTGTTTCTAACTGTGGTGTTATTAGACGCCTGAGCACCATACTGACTGTTGCTACTGTTGGTGTTTATAGGACCGGCTCAGTTTGACCCATGTTTGACTGTTTACTTTGGGTTTATAGACCCCTGAGACCATGTTGACTGTTCTTACTGTGGTGTTATAGACCCTGAGACCATACTGACTGTTCTACTGTGGTTTATAGGACCCCTCAGTCGACCATGTTGACTGTTTCTTACTGGTGGGTTATAGACCCTGAGACCATACTGCCTGTTCAGCTGTGGTGTATTAGACGCCTCAGTCGACCATGTTGACTGTTCCTACTGTGGTGTTATAGACGCCTGAGACCGTGCTGACTGTTCTACTGTGGTGTTAACAGACCCTGAGACCATGTTGAACTGTTCTACTGTGGTGTTCATAACCATATAGACCCTCAGTAGACCAATGTGACTGTTCTACTGTGGTGTTATAGACGCCTGAGCCGTGGAGCTGGTTGCTAGCTGTGGTGTTATAAGACCCTGAGACCATGTGACTGTTCTACTGTGGTGTTATAGACCCTGTGACCATGTTGACTGTTTCTACTGTGGTTGTTATAGACCCTGAGAACCAGCTGACCTGTTCTAACTGTGGTGTTCTAGACCTGACCACCATGTTGACTGTTTCTACTGGTGTTATAGACCCGATGACCATGCTGACTGTTCTATCTGTGGTGTTATAAGACCTGACTACCAATGCTGACTGTTCTCTGTGGTGTTAAAATAGACCCTGGACCAGCTGACTGTTCTACTTTTGTGGTGTTAATAACCATATAGACCCTGAGAACCCTGCTGACTGTTCTATCTGTGGTGTTATAGACCCTGAGACCATGCTGACTGTTTTGCTCCTTGTGGTGTTATAGACCCTGAGACCATGCTGACTGTTCTATTGTGGTGTTAATAACCATTATAGACCCTGAAGACCATGTTGACTGTTATACTGTGGTGTTATAGACCTGAGACCGTGCTGAACTGTTCTACTGTTGGTGTTTATAGACCCTGACACCCGATGCTGACTGTTTCTACTGTGGGTGTTATAGACCCTGAGACACAATGTTGACTGTCTACTGTGGTGTTGTAGACCCTGAGACGTGCTGACTGTTCTGACTGTGGTGTTATAGACCCTGAGACCAATGTTGACTGTTCTAAACTGTGGTGGAAGAACCTGACACCATGCTGATGTTCCTACTGTGGTGTTATAGACCCTGGAGACCATGTTGACTTGTTCGCTGTGGGTGTTATAGACCCTGACAAACGCATGCTGAACTGTTCTACTGTGGTGTTATAGACCCTGAGACCATGTGACCTGTTCTACTGTGGTGGTATAGACCCTGAGACCATGTTGACGTTCTAATGTGGTGTTATAGAACCTCAGTAGACCATGTTGACTGTTCTACCTGTGGTTGTTAAAACCATGTAGATCCCTGAAGACATATGCTGACTGTTTATGTGGTGTTATAACCATATAGACGCCCTCAGAGACCATGCTGACTTGTTCTAAACTGTGGTGTTATAGACCCTGAGACCCGTGCCTGACTGTTCTACTGTGGTGTTATAGACCCTGAGACCATGTTTGACTGTTCTAACGTGCTGGTGGTTAGACCCTGAGAACCATGTTGATGGTCTACTGTGGTGTTTGTTAGACCCCTGAGCCGTGCTGACTGTTCTTCTGTGGTGTTAATAGACGCCTGAGACCATGTTGACTGTTCTACTGTGGTGGTATAGACCCTGACACCAATGCTTGACTGTTCTACTGTGGTGTTATAGACCCTGAGACCATGTTGACTGTTCTTGGCTGTGGTGTTATAGACCTGCCACCATGCTGACTGTTCTACTGTGGTGTTTAGACCCTGAGACCATGTTGACTGTTTCTACTGTGGTGGTATAGAACCCTGAGACCAAGTTGACTGTTCTAGCTGTGGTGTTATAAGACCCCTCAGTAGACCATGTTGACTGTTCTACCTGTGTGTTAATAAACCATGTAGACCCTGAGAACCATGTGACTGTTCTACCTGTGGTGTTATAGACCTTTTCAGTCGCCAATACTGACTGTTCTACTGTGGTGTTATAGACCCTCAGTCAACCATTGCTGACTGTTCTAACTGTGGTGGTTTATAAGACCCTCCAGTATAGACCATGCTGACTGTTATACTGTGGTGTTATTAACCATATAGACCCTCAGTCGACCATGTGACTGTTCTAAAAACTATGGTGTTAATAACCCATATGGACCCTCAGTCGACACCATACTGATGTTCTAACTGTGGTGTTATGATCCCTGAGAACATGTTGACTGTCTACTGTGGTGTTAATAGACCCTGAGACCATACTGACTGTTATATGGGTGTTATAGACCGCTCAGTTTTGACCTGTTGCTGTTCTATCTAACTGTTGGTGTTATCGACCCTGAGACCATGTTTGACTGTTCTACTGTGTGTGTTGATAGACCCTGAGCCATGTTGACTGTTCTACTGTGGTGTTATAGACCCTGAAGACCATACTGACTGTTCTAAACCTGTGGTGTTATAGGAAGCCTCAGTCGACCATGTTGACTGTTCTCTGTGGTGGTTATAGACCCTCAGTCGACATGTTGACTGTTCTAACTGTGGTGTTAATACCATTTTATAGAACCCCTCAGTTAGACCAATGTTGACTGTTCTACTGTGGTGTTTAATAACCATAATGGGACCCTCAGTCGACCATACTTGACTGTTCTACTGTGTGTTATAGACGCCTCAGTTGACCATGTTGAACTGTTCTACTGTGGTGTTATAGAACCCTGCAGTTCACCAATACTGTTACTGTTCTACGTGGGTGTTAATAACCAGCCTGCTTCTCCTTACTTCTGGGTAAGTTTCCCGGACACTGATTAAGCATGTGTATAATGTGTTTATGTGGATGCCCTCGTTAGCCTTTCCTAGCAACAATCACTTACTCTACTGAGGACAGCAACACAATGACACCCAGGCTCTATTCAATACGCTTAGCGGACGTTCAGCGTTACAGAGGGATTGAAAATTTAAAGGCAATGTTCTCCGCTGTTAGCGGAGACTGCATTCCACGGTAAACGCTGTAAAACTGTAAACGCTAGTTAGTTAGTTCGTTAGTTAGTTAGTTAGTTAGTCAGGTTTGTGAGTGTGATGTTTAGCTTATGTTTGCGCCTTGTTTTATTTCCCTTTTGTTTTATTGTCTTTTGTTTATTGTCCATTTGCTTTGGAAATGTAAACATATGTTTTTAATGGCCAAAAAAGCCCCTTGAAATTGAGGACGGGAGAGGGAGAGGGATGAGATAGAGAGAGAGGGAGGAGACAAGAGAGAGAGGGAGAGACAGAAGATGGGGAGGGAAGTGTTTGCTGATATCTGGGCCCTGACAGTAAAAATCTTAAGTAAGATAAAATAATGGTATTCCAAAAAAGGTCCAGTGGCCAGGACGCAAAATCAAATTCCATCTAGACACCACTGTTGCACTAGAGCACATCAGAAAACTATACATACCTTGGCTTAAACATCCGCGCCACAGGTAACTTCCCCACACGCTGTGAACGAATCTGAGAGACAAGGCCAGAAGGGCATTCTAATGCCATCAAAGGAACATCAAATTCGACCATACCAATTAGGATCTGGGCTTAAAAATCTTGAAATCAGTTATAGAACCCATTACCCTTTATGGGTTGAGGTCTGGGGTCTGCTCACCAACCATAGAACTCACAAAATGAGACAACACCAAATTGAGACTCTGCAAATGCAGAATAATGCAGAGTATGAATTAGGTCTGATACCCGCGAATTATCCATCATCCAGAAAAGAGACGTTAAATTTAACAACCACCTAAAGGAAGCGATTCTCAAACCTCAAGCTGGTCCTGGGGCTCTGTTTCACAAACACCCACCAGAGCCCCAGGACAGAAAGCACATTAGACCCACCAACTCATGAGAAACAACCGAATAATTACTTGACACATTGGAAGAATTACAAAAAAACTGATCCTAGAATGCTATTTGGCACTAAACAGAGAGTACACAGTGCAGACCTACCTGACCACTGTGCTGACCCAAACTTAAAAGGAAAGCTTTGGACTATGTACAGACTCCAGTGAGCATTGCCTGCTATTGAGAAAGGCCGCCGTAGGCAGACTGGCTCTTCAGAGTAAGACAGGCCTATGTGCAACACTGCCCACAAAATGAAGGTGGAAACGAGGCTGTACTTCCCTAACCTCCCTGCAAATGTATGACCAATATTAGAGACACATATTTCCCTTCAGTTACAACAGACATCACAAAGAATTTGAAAAACAAACCCGATTTTTGATAAACTCCCATATCTACTGGGTGAAATTCCAACAGTGGTGCATCACAGCAAGCAAAGGACTGTGTGACCTGTTGCCACAAGAAAAGAGCAACCCAGTGAAGAACAACCACCATCTGTAAATACAACCCATATTTATGTTTATTTATTTTCCCATTTTGTACTTTAACTATTTGCACATCATTACAACACTGTATATATACATAATATGACATTGCAAATGTCTTATTGATTTTGGAACTTCTGTGAGTATAATGTTTACTGTTCATATTCTTATTGTTTATTTCACTTCTGTATATTAATCTACCTTCACTTGCTTTGGCAAATGTTAAATATGTTTCCCATGCCAATAAAGAAATTAAGTTGAGAGAGAGAGAGCGTGAGTCAGTAAAATCATGAGATGAGCTATGGTGTGACTCATGCAGGTCAATGGTCAAAAAATATCACTGCCCACCCATCAATCAGCATTAAACACCATACACAGCACACACACACACACCACACACACACACACACACACTACGAAAAACACACACACACACACACACACACCCACACACACACAACAACACACACACACACACACACACACACACCACACACACACACACCACACACCCAACACACACACACACACAACCACACCACACACCCACACCACACTAATACAACACGTTCACAGCTGTTTTTATCATTAGCAAGCTGTCTCCCTTCCCCCCATCTCATTCCCTCTCATCCACCTCTCTGTTCATGGTCTGGTTTCTGATAAACCTACTGTCATCTCCTCCACCTCTTCGTTTCATGGTCTGTCTGATAAACCTACTGTCCTCTCTCATAAACTACTGTCATCTCTTCCACCTCTGTTCCATGGTCTGTCTGATAAACCTAGCTGTCCTCTCTCATAACCTACTGGTCATCTCTCCACCTCTGTTCATGGTATGTCTGATAAACCTACTGTCGCTCTCTCCACCTCTG
>NW_019945546.1:0-12321 GCF_002910315.2 Salvelinus sp. IW2-2015 | reverse complement strand
GGGGAGAGAGCGATAGAGAGAGAGTAATGCTCCTCACTCCTTCTCATTGCAAGCCATTACTCTATCTATTGATTAAAGCCAACATTGTACAGATGGTTGCCTTCGCAGTGTGACAAGCGCTTTAACCCTTTACACTGGTGGGAATTGGCCTATACAGACAGGGATACATTGAAATGTTTCTTAGAGAATAACTGTGAGAAGCATATGCATAACCTTTGTAGCAATTGAAAGGTAACAGTTTGGAGATAATGGGAAAAAGATTAGACTACAGGTGAGGACACAACAGTTCATCTGACTGAATCCAAACATTTCACTGTTGATTTGATGTGCATTTTACATTATACTTTTACTGTACTTTTCGCCACATTTGTTGATAATGAAATCTGAAAATAATCTGGATACATTCAATAACATGATAAGAATATTCCTGGAAAATGTGGGGTAGGTGCAACATAAGACCAAAACATGACAAAGGTTTGAGTGAGAGGACTAACTGTTGTTTCCAAGTGGCCACAAAGTCTGCACAGTTCCTAAGCAATTTCAGTGCACTTTTATGACTCAAGGAAGAGTCTTCAACTTTAAGGTTATTTTTTTTAGCTGTGCAGTTGAGGAACTAGAGCAAGCAAAGGGTTTCCCTTTGTAGTCCATAATAGTTTTCAAGCCCTGCCATATCCGACGAGCATCAGAGCCGGTGTAGTAGGATTCAATCTTAGTCCTGTATAGATGATTTGCTTGTTTGATGGTTCATCTGAGGACGTAGCAGAATTTCTTATAAGCGTCCGGATTAGTGTCCCGCTCCTTGAAAGCGGCAGCTCTATCTTTTAGCTCAGTAAGGATGTTACCTGTAATCCATGGCTTCTGGTTGGGATATGTACGTACGTTCACTGTGGGGACGACGTCGTCGATGCACTTATTGATGAAGCCGATGACTGAGGTGGTTTACTCCTCAATGCCATTGGATGAATCCTGGAACATCTTCCAGTSTATGCTKCAAAACAGTCCTGTAGTGTAGCAACCACGTCCTCCGACCACTTCCGTATTGAGCGAGTCACTGGTACTTCCTGCTTTAGTTTTTGCTTGTAAGCAAGAATCAGGAGGATAGAATTATGGTCAGATGGAGGCCGAGGGAGAGCTTTGTAAGCGTCTCTGTGTTGAGTAAAGGTGGTCTGGAGTTATTTTCCCCTCTGGTTACACGTGACAAGCTGGTAGAAATGAGGTAAAACTGATTAAAATGTTCCTGCATTAAAGTCCCCAGCCACTAGGAGCGCCGCTTCTGGATGAGCATTTTCTTGTTTGCTTATGGCCTTATACAGCTCATTGAGTGCAGTCTTAGTGCCAGCATCGTTCTGTGGTGTTAAATAGACAGCTATGAATAATATAGATGAGAACTCTCTTGGTAGATAGTGTGGTCKACAGCTTATCATGAGATACTCTACCTCAGGCGAGCAATACCCCAATACCTCCTTAAAGTATTAGAAATCGTGCACCAGTTGTTATTGACAAATAGACACACACCACCGCCACTCATCCTACCAGACGTAGCTGTTCTGTCCTGCCGACGGAAAACCACTCGGCCTTGTCCATCACACACACTTTCACAAACAGACACACACATGCAGCCAACTGTATGTTATCCATGTCGTCGTTCTACCACGACTCGGTGAAACACAAGATGTTACAGTTTTTATTAATGTCCCGTTGGTAGGATAGTTTCGAGCAGAGATCGTCCAGTTTATTCTCCAGTGATTACTACGTTGGCCAATAGAACGAATGGTAGAGGCGGGTTATCCACTCGCCAATGAATTCTCACAAGGCACCCCGATCTCCGCCCCCCTGTATTTCCGTATTTTCTTCACGTGAATGACGGGGATTTGGGCCTGGTCTCTGATATCCTTTTCGTCAGACTCATTAAAGAAAAAAATCGTTGTCCAGTTCGTAGGGAGTAATCGTTGTTCTGATGTCCAGAAGCTCTTTTTGTTCACAAGAGACGATAGCAGAAACATTATGTACAAAATAAGTAAAAAAAAAAATTGAAATAATAAAAACACACAAAATAGCACAGTTGATTAGGAGTCCGTAAAACGGCAGCCACCGTTATTTTACGCAATCCAAAAGCGGTCCATTATAAATCACAATCTGGGTCAGGTGTGCATGATTTAAAAGCTTGTTCTTTTGCAAACATGGCTAGCTAAGTTATAAAATATGATCTTACAGTGTTATGTTTTCACAAAGCAATTCAGAGAAACATTGTAATGTCGCTGGACATAGAACAGAGTTCTGAGTGCTTTCAGGTGCCTGTGTTCTATCACCATAAACACACCTAGGCTGACACTGTGTATGACATGAGTTTTATGATTTGGATCCATCTTGATTGGTTGTCTGCAGGCCAAAGGAATCCATCTTGATTGGTCGTCTGCAGGCCAAAGGAATCCATCTTGATTGGTTGTCTGCAGGCCAAAGGAATCCATCTTGATTGGTTGTCTCCAGGCCAAAGGGATCCATCTTGNATCCATCTTGATTGGTTGTCTCCAGGCCAAAGGGATCCATCTTGATTGGTTGTCTCCAGGCCAAAGGGATCCATCTTGATTGGTTGTCTGCAGGCCAAAGGAATCCATCTTGATTGGTTGTCTCCAGGCCAAAGGGATCCATCTTGAGTGGTTGTCTCCAGGCCAAAGGAATCCATCTTGATTGGTTGTCTCCAGGCCAAAGGGATCCATCTTGATTGGTTGTCTGCAGGCCAAAGGAATCCATCTTGATTGGTTGTCTTCCAGGGCCAAAGGGATCCATCTTGATTGGTTGTCTGCAGGCCAAAGGGAATCCATCTTGAATTGGTTGTCTGCAGGCCAAAGGAATCCATCTTGATTGGTTGTCTCCAGGCCAAAGGGGATCCATCTTGAGTGGTTGTCTCCAGGCCAAAGGGATCCATCTTGAGTGGTTTGTCTCCAGGCCAACCAATCAACTACATGTAGCTTCACTGTGGCCGGGGAGATAGTGATGCATAGCATTAAGAGGTGATGTGTGTGTGTGTGTGTGTGTGTGTGTGTGTGTGTGTTGTGTGTGTGGTGTGTGTGTGTGTGTGTGTGCGTGTGCGTGTGCGTGTGCCTGTGTGTTTAATAAATAGCACTAGGCTTTGAGTAAATGAACAGTTTGACAGTTAGAAAGAGAAATGATTTCCCCTGTGACGGTGACTGTTGGAACTGAAGAGAGTCAGAGGAGAGGCTGAGCGATACGATGCTCCTCACTGTTTATCACTTTCACTTAACGCACACACACACACACACACAACACACACACACACACACACACACACACACACACACACACACACCACACACACACACACACACACACGCATGCTATGTACATAAGTTTGTGCGAGTTGCTTGCGCTTGCATGAGTGCATGCATATTCTTTGTGTGAGTATAGTTAGCAGAATATCGTAAGGTCTTTGCAACATAAATCTCTGTGGTGTAACTCTGCAGATGGTCTTTATGTGTGGTGGGAAGACCCAGATGTATATCTCTGTGGTGTAACTCTGCAGATGGTCTTTATGTGTGGTTGGAAGACCCATATGTATATATCTATGGTGTAACTCTGCAGATGGTCTTTATGTGTGGTTGGAAGACCAGATGTATATCTCTGTGGTGTAACTCTGCAGATGGTCTTTATGTGTGGTTGGAAAGACCCAGATGTATATATCTGTGGTGTAACTCTGTAGATGGTCTTTATGTGTGGATGGAAGACCCAGATGTATATCTCTGTGGTGTAACTCTGCAGATGGTCTTTATGTGTGGTTGTAAGACCCAGATGTATATATCTGTGGTGTAACTCTGCAGATGGTCTTTATGTGTGGATGGAAGACCCAGATGTATATCTCTGTGGTGTAACTCTGCAGATGGTCTTTATGTGTGGATGGAAGACCCAGATGTATATCTCTGTGGTGTAACTCTGCAGATGGTCTTTATGTGTGGTTGTAAGACCCAGATGTATATATCTGTGGTGTAACTCTGCAGATGGTCTTTATGTGTGGTTGGAAGACCCAGATGTATATCTCTTGTGGTGTAACGCTGCAGATGGTCTTTATGTGTGGTTGGAAGACCCAGATGTATATCTCTGTGGTGTAACTCTGCAGATGGTCTTTATGTGTGGATTGAAGACCCAGATGTATATCTCTGTGGTGTAACTCTGCAGATGGTCTTTATGTGTGGTTGTAAGACCCAGATGTATATATCTGTGGTGTAACTCTGCAGATGGTCTTTATGTGTGGTTGGAAGACCCAGATGTATATATCTGTGGTGTAACTCTGCAGATGGTCTTTATGTGTGGTTGGAAGACCCAGATGTATATCTCTGTGGTGTAACTCTGCAGATGGTCTTTATGTGTGGATGGAAGACCCAATGTTATATTTTTTTATTTTTTTTATTTATTTTTACCTTTATTTTACTAGGCAAGTCAGTTAAGAACAAATTCTTATTTTCAATGACGGCCTAGGAACAGTGGGTTAACTGCCTGTTCAGGGCAGAGAACGACAGATTTGTACCTTGTCAGCTCGGGGTTCGATCTTGCAACCTTTCGGTTACTAGTCCAACGCTCTAACCCTAGGCTACGCTGCCGCCCCATCTGTGGTGTAACTCTGCAGATGGTCTTTATGTGTGGATGGAAGACCCAGATGTATATCTCTGTGGTGTAACTCTGCAGATGGTCTTTATGTGTGGTTGGAAGACCCAGATGTATATCTCTGTGGTGTAACTCTGCAGATGGTCTTTATGTGTGGATGGAAGACCCAGATGTATATCTCTGTGTGTAACTCTGCAGATGGTCTTTATGTGTGGTTGTAAGACCCAGATGTATATATCTGTGGTGTAACTCTGCAGATGGTCTTTATGTGTGGATGGAAGACCCAGATGTATATTCTCTGTGGTGTAACTCTGCAGATGGTCTTTATGTGTGGATGGAAGACCCAGATGTATTATCTCTTGTGGTGTAACTCTGCAGATGGTCTTTATGTGTGGTTGTAAGACCCAGATGTATATATCTGTGTTAACTCTGCAGATGGTCTTTATGTGTGGTTGGAAGACCCAGATGTATATATCTGTGTGTGTAACTCTGCAGATGGTCTTTATGTGTGGTTGGAAGACCCAGATGTATATATCTGTGTGTAACTCTGCAGATGGTCTTTGTGTGGTTGGAAGACCCAGATGTATATCTCTGTGGTGTAACTCTGCAGATGGTCTTTATGTGTCTGGAAGACCCAGTGTATATCTCTGTGTGGTAACTCTGCAGATGGTCTTTATGTGTGGTTGGAAGACCCAGATGTATATCTCTGTGGTGTAACTCTGCAGAGTCTTTAGTGTGGATGGAAGACCCAGATGTATATATCTGTGGTGTAACTCTGCAGATGGTCTTTATGTGTGTTGGAAGACCCAGATGTATATCTCTGTGGTGTAACTCTGCAGATGGTCTTTATGTGTGGTTGGAAGACCCAGATGTATATCTCTGTGGTGTAATCCTGCAGAGCTTATGTGTGTTGGTAAAGACCCAGATGTAATCTCTGTGGTGTAACTCTGCAGATGGTCTTTATGTGTGGTTGGAAGACCCAGATGTATATCTCTGTGGTGTAACGCTGCAGATGGTCTTTATGTTTCTCGGATTCCCCACGCCACGTCATCTGGTTGCGGTCCGTGCTAGCTCACTACTCACTAGCAAGTATCCTAGGGCCTGCCAACTCAATAAGATGTAACTCAATAAGATAATATAATAAGATGTATAATCTCACAATGCTTAGACTCAGGGGAACCGCAGAGATATTGGAGATGAGCAGAGAAACTTAACAGGCTTAACGTGGGTTAGCATCTTGCCGACATCTGGAGGCAAATATGAAAATACAGCAGCCCACCGTGTATTGATTTCAGTGGAATGTAAGTGCAGTTGTGGATGTTTTGTTCGTAGGCCGTTTGCTGTGCACCACTGATTGTTGCGTGGAACTGCAATCACCAACAAAACTTTTCACCCGGGTTTGTTTTGTCACTTTCTGAAAATGATGGTTGTTGGACCTCTGTCTGTCTTACTCCGGGCAGATGAGCGGTAGCTGGGCACTCTAGACTTTCTAGGAGAGTGAAGCTTGAGGGTTCAGAATGTTCCATTGATTATTTTCCACTTAGTAAGCCCATGTAGACCACTTACTTGTTGACGTTTCATCAATTATAATATACTGTGGGAATATTATTATCTTATTACAGGAAAATAAACATGTTTTATTGTTACAGTGTGTTTTCTAAGTACCAATTCTTCCTGGTAAAGTAAGATTGTTACACACGTTATTGTGTTGTATTATGATTCGTCTTAGAATAGCCACCGTATTCTTAGAACAGAATAGCTGTGGTAACCATGACAGCATTGGATTCTATTATRACAGTCTGACCCCATTATAGGACTATTTCAGGTTCTAGAATCTAGCATAAACATTCCTTTCTCTTTTAATGATGGAGAATGTTAGGCGGCTGTGTTTCTATGCTTCCTGTTCTCGACAGGGAGGCGCTGGAAACAGAAATCAGCCCTTCACACATTAAAAAATATATATTCTCAGAGGCCTCTGAGAATTATTAACCAAATAAGGACTTTTCTGCAAAAAAAAACTAACAATTTAGACAGGCCCACTGGGCTGGAGATGGACCAGCCCATCTGGTAGGCCGTCATTGTAATTAAGAATTTGTTCTTAACTGACTTCTCTAGTTAAATAAAGGTTAAATCTGGCATCTGACCTGAAACTGTCCTATGGCCACTCTGTTGTTGGCAGTATGGTTCTTTTTCTCTGATATTACTGGAATGACTATCCTACTGTTACGTCTACGAAGCAAGACATGACATACATACAAAGGTATGCATTTAGAGAGCTGGCTTTAAGCTGTTTTCTCACTGTATTATAGTGTCTGATTCAGAGGGGCTGGGTTAAATGTTGAAGACACAGTTCAGTTGAATGCATTCAGTTGTACAACTGACTAGGTATCCCCCTTTTCCCCTTTCCCTTTAATGGCGGGAGCCGGGTTTCCGAGGTTTTACCAGGATTTCCCGCCCAAACCCACTTGCTTTTCCCGAGACAAATCATTGCGAGAATCCGGTGAATTATAATAAATGATTTCCATGAACAGTGTGACTTGAAATTGAACTGTTAAATGATATGCAATGTCTAAATGTGTCTTCGCTACGGCCTACCAGGTTAGTGTTTACTACAGGGTAGGACTACCAGGTTAGTGTTTACTACAGGGTAGGACTACCAGGTTAGTGTTTACTACAGGGTAGGCCTACCAGGTTAGTGTTTACTACAGGGTGACCTACCAGGTTACAACAGGGCAGGGCAGTAAAAGGTCCAAATATTTAAAGATCAGGCTTGCAGGCAGGAAAGCTGAAATATTTAGATAGAGGACAGGGGCGCAGTAAAGCTCAATATAGTTTAGACTAGAGTCACGGATGCACAGTAAGGTCAACTATAGTTAGATAGAGGACAGCATACAGCAGCTAAAGTCAAGATAGTTTAGATCAGAGGACAGGTGCAGCAGGTAAAGTCAATGATAGTTAGAATAGAGACAGGATACAGCACTAAAGGTCAATAATATTTTAGAAAGACTGTCATGAGCATCAGGTAAAAGGTCAATATAGTTTATTAGAGGACAGACTACAGCAGGGGAAAGTCAATTATAGTTTAGATAGAGGTTCAGGTTGCAGCAGGTTAAAGTCAATTATAGTTAGAGAGAGTAGATGCAGCAGGAAAGTCAAATATTTAGATAGAGGTCAGGATGCAGCAGGTAAAGTCTATAGTTTAGATAGAGTCAGGCGCAGGTAAAAGGTCCAATCATACTTTAGATAGAGACAGGATGCAGCAGGTAAATGGTCAATAGAGTTCTAGATACGAGGACCAGGATGCAGCAGGAAGGTCAATCTAATTAGATAGGAGGCAGATGCACAGGTAAAGGTCAATATGTTAGATAGAGGACCAGGTGCCAGCAGAAAGTCAATATAGCTTTACGATAAGAGGTCAGCGAGCAGGTAAAGGTTCAATATAGTTAGATAAAGGACAAGGGCTGCAGCAGGTACAAGGTCAATATAGTTAGATAGAGCAGCGATGCAGTAAAGGTCAATATAGTTTAGATAGAGGACAGGGTGCACCAAGCAGGTAACAAGTCAATATAGTTTAAATATAGAGGACCAGGGCTGCAGCAGTTAAGGTCAATATAGTTTAGATACGAGAACAGGCCGTGCACAGGTAAAGGTCAATACTATTTAGATAGAGCGTCAGGTCACAGGTAAAAGGTCAACTATAGTTAGAAGAGGTCAGGGCTGCAGCATGTAAAGGTCAATGATAGTTTACACTAGAGGTCAGGGCTGCAGCAGTACAAGTCAATGAGAGTTTACCGATAGAGGGACATGATTGCAGCACGTAAAGTCAATATATTTTAGATCACGAGACCATGATGCATTTATGCGAGAATTGCTCACTACAGTATCACTCTATTCTCTTCTCTACTCTCCACACCCTCACAGCACTGCATCCAAGTAACGGAGACATTTTGGTAAATTGCTTGTGTGGCGTGTGTGTGTTGTGTGTGTGTGTAAGTGTTTGTGTGGGTGTTTCGTGTGTGTGTTGTGTTGGTGTGTTGTGTGGTGGGGTTTGGTGTGTGTGTGTTTGTGTGTCCGCTGTGTGTGTGTGTGCTTGTGTTTGTGGTGTGTTTGTTGTCTGTGTTTGACGGCATTGTTGCCACAAATCAATTTGAATCCATCTTCCACACAAAAAATGAACTATTTCTCCAATCTACTATAGAGTGTTCCGTTCTACTCTGAAAAGGCCTTGAATTCACAAGCTGGCTGATGAAATCATTGCCGCCTGGGGAAACCTTGTTCATGACACCGTCAGAGGAGGAAGGGGGGGGTTGAAAAGCGACTGAATCATTGAGTCTTCTGCAGAAATGATCAGGGCAAATCTAAAGGTGAAGTGTGAGAAAGGGAGGTAAAGTCTACATTCTGCAGGGATAGCACAGGGCTACGGAAGACTGATAGCTTCCAGCTATCCAGGATCTATTGACAGGTTGGGTAACAGACCTGCACCGTATATAAGAATAAGGTGTTATCCAGGGATCTCTATTGACAGGTGTGTTAACAGACTGCACCACTTAAGGAATAACGTTTATTCCAGGATTAATTGACAGGTGGTTAACAGGACTGAATGTTATAAGAATAACGGTGTTATGCCAGGATGCTAGTGTGGACGGTTGGGTTAACAGGACTGGAATTCTATAAGGAATAAGTGATTCCAGCGATCACATGAAGTGCTAACAGACTGCACATTATAAGGAATAAGAGTGTTATTCCAGCATCATGACAGGTGGTTACAGGACTGCCACGTTATAAGAATAAAGGTTATTCCAGGATCCTTATTGACATTGGTTAACAGCTGCGGGACATTATAAGGAGATAAGTGATCTATTCCAGATCTATACCGGTGGTTAAAACAGGACGGATGTGATAATGCAATAAGCTGTTATTTCCAGGATCTATAACAGGTTGTTAACAGGAAACTGCACGTTATAAGGAATAAGGTGTTATTCCAGGACATTGACAGGTCGGTACAGGACGAACGTTACAAGCAAAAAGGTTATTCCAGGATCTATTGACAGGTGTTAACAGAACCATGAATGTTATAAGGAAATAAAGCTGTTATCCAGGATCATTACAGGGCCTTGGTTAACAGGACTGAATGTTATAAGAATAAGGTGTTTTTCCACGATCTATTGAACAGCGTTGGTTAACCTTTGTACAATAGGGGGGACTGTTTAGGCATTATTTTTTTTTTTATTCCAAATAAACTGCCTCGCTACTCAATGTCCTATCGTACAATATGCCATTATTATTGTTATTATTGATAGAAAAACAGTCTATAGTTTCTATAGGAGTGAAAATTTGTCTCTGAGTGGTACAGAACAATTCCTACACACTTTTCATGACAGGTCAGATTTCAGAAATTTGTACCTCTGATCTGGGTCCTGTTTATAAGGCCACAGGAATGCTACTGAAGCGAAACCGACACTGCCTACGTCTCCTCGGGTTCTGACGTCATCAACGTTTCCAATGAATGGATGGACGTCAAGCCATTATAAATGACCAAAATGTACAGAGACCGTTCTTTCCTCAACGTGCGCCCTCAACCTGCCAAGGCCATCGCGGACCTGTCTCGTTCCAACGTCGTTTTCTAAACCAGCAAACTATTTCTCCCGTCATGCTTTCAGTCGTTATAGTTTGTTAAAAACAACGTCATGAATGTAGTGAATCTTGAACCTTTATATCAATTCTTATCCCGTTACGTCGCATTTTGACAGGAATTCTTTGTGTGCGTTCTGAAATTTGACACACCGTTTCAGGGGAGTCGGGTCGTATGGTGCCTGCGACATTTCGAAAGACAGAAGCGACATCTATCGACCAAAAGACGTTCTATACAACATAGGAAAAGGACTTACTATTGCCCAAGAATCCATGATGGACAGAGTCAGGCTAAAAACAAAGTTAAGCAATATTTAATATCGATACAACCGTCCTGTTTCCTGTCGACAAGATTCTTGAAACCGCACATCGTATCGCCATTTTGTGTGCTATAGCTTCCACTGGCCAACCCTGTATTGAAAGCTAAGGATAATTTTAAAATGTAAATCAGCGGTGCATTAAAGACCAATTTGTCTTTCGATCCTTCCAACCCTGTATTTTTTAGTCAATAATCATGCGATTAGCTACTTTAATTTACAACTAGAATCACCGATAGATGACGTCAGCCACATCATTGAGGCTTGATTCCTAGTATTTCATGGTAACCACGCGCTTTGTTGGCTAAATACGGCACCTTTTCGAAACAAACTTACTTATGTGCTTGTAAAAATGATGTTACAGGAGTGTCATCGGAAGAACTTCTGAAAGTTAGTGAAAAGAACTAATATCTTTTGGCGTGGTACGAAGCCGCTCGTTGCGCTGGAACGATTCTCTGTAGACGTTGGAACATGTAGTATGCAACTTATCCCGATTATTGTCGTTTCGCTGAAACAAAACGCTTAGAAAAAATCTCGAAATAGGTCTGAAATCACAAGAAACTGTCTTCCCATGCCTATGCTTTGTTATTTCTAGAAATGTTTTATGAATGAGTAAACGTTGGTCATGACACGTTGCTCTATCTAGTTCAATTGCTAGGGATTGGATGGTCGCGCAATTGTTAAAACCTGTGCGATTTCTACCTGAAATATGCCACTTTTTCTAACAAAAACGATCCTATACCATGAATATGTATTCAGACTGTTTCAATCTATGGTTTTTTTTTTATAGCGTTATTGGCCTATCAATATCTTATTGAGCCGGAATTGCCGTAGATAGCACCTAAGGAGTAAGAAGAAACTGTGGAGTCTAGAATAGTGTGGATGTATTTTGCTACACGTGTTTAGCTAATAGATTACATTATTTGTCCTTCCCTGATAAAACATTTTAAAAATGCTTGAAAATGGTGGGCTTTTATTCACAGATCTGTATGCTTTCATCTGGTGTCCTGGACTTGGTGATTAATGATATTAGAGCTCACTATCTACTTCTGCCAAGCCTATCTATCTATGCTACAATCAAGATATATAGGGGTGGGGTGCTCCCGGATCCGGGTTTCCTGAGCAGTAAAAGTAACAGACCTGAATGTTATAAGAATAAGGTGTTATGCCAACATCTTATTGACAGGCTTGTTACAAGGCACTGAATGTTATAAGGAATAAGGTGTTAGCCAGGATCCATTGACCAGCGTTGGTTAACAGGACTGCAATGTTATAAGAAATAACGTTTACTTCCAGATCTATTGACAGGTTGGGTTATAACAGGACTGAATGTTATAAGGAAAGGTGTGTTATCCAGGATCTATTGACGGCTTGCGTTAACAGAGCCACGAATGTTATAACGAATAACGGTGTATTCCAGATCTATTGACACGCGTTGGAACATCGACTGAATGTTATAAGGAATAAGTGCTTATTCCAGGATCTATTGACAGGCTTGGTACAGGACTGAATGTTATAAGAATAACGTGTGATTCCAGGATCTTGACAGGTTCTAACAGGACTGCACGTCATAAGAATAAGTGTTATTCCAGGATCTTGACAGGTTGGTTACAGGACTGCACGTGCTATAAGCAATAACGTGGTATTCCAGATCTATGACAGGTTGGTTGAAAGGGATCAAATGATTCTTCACCTTCACTTTCTCCACTACTGTTGACCAGGATGGCACCGCTATTCCTATAAGAAATACAACACT
>NW_019945545.1:36152-43531 GCF_002910315.2 Salvelinus sp. IW2-2015 | reverse complement strand
GTGTGTATGTGTACTGTTGGTGTGTGCGTGTGTGTGTGTGTGTGGTGTGTGTGTTGATGTTGCTGTGTGGTGTGTTTTGTGTGGTTGTGTTGTGGGTAGTGGTGGTGTGTGTGTGTGTGTGTTTATTAAGTAAAAGACAGGTAGCCAAAGTTATTTTGTTAACTCCATCAACTATAAGAACAGGTAGCAGCAAAAGCTTCATAAGCTACAGTCCCAGGTATATAGTACAGCTTTGTCCTCTCTTCATTAGTGAGATATGTTGTGTTGTTGTGATTGTCTGTGCGTCATCTGTGCGCATCTGCAATTGAGTTTTTGTAGTAAGATGAAAGTTTCCTCCTAATTGTGATATGAATTTAGAATCCCCCATCACATACACACACACACACAGATGGTAAAGCTTGATTCGTCACTCCAGAGAACGCGTTTCCACTGCTCCAGAGTCCAATGGTGATGAGCTTTACACCACTCCAGCTGACGCTTGGCATTGCGCATGGTAATCTTAGGCTTGTGTCCGGCTGCTCGGCCATGGAAACCCATTTCATGAAGCTCCCAACAAACAGTTCTTGTGCTGACGTTGCTTCCAGAGGCAGTTTGGAACTCGGTAGTGAGTGTTGCAACTGAGGACAGATGATGTTTACGCACTTCAGCACTCTGCGGTCCCGTTCTGTGAGCTTCTGTGGCCTACCACTTCGTGGCTGAGCCGTTGTTGCTCCTAGACGTTTCCACTTCACAATAACAGGCCTTACAGTTGACCGGGGCAGCTCTAGCAGGGCAGACATTTGACGAACTGACTCGTTGGAAAGGGGACATCCTATGACGGAGTCACGTTGAAAGTCACTGAGCTCTTCAGTACGGGCCATTCTACTGCCAATGTTTGTCTATGGAGATTGCATGGCTGTGTGCTCTATTTTATACACCTGTCAGCAACGGGTGTGACTGAAATAGCCAAATCCACAAATGTAGCATTTATAGTGTACGTGAACCCTGGAAACCGATGTCATGACGGACAACCACCTGGCTTTCCCCCTCATTGTTGGTCTAGATTTCTTAAACAAAACAGGAATTCAAAAGAACCTTGAAGAACGCAGCTATGGGCTGAAGATAAAAAGGAAAATTGTCCTTTTTCCCATTCCTCAACCATTCTCCTGGGAGATTGACCTGGTTCTGACCCAAAGAAGACTACAGGGCCTCAGCAGGGCCTTTATGTTACCATGCCCTCTGTTTTCTCTCCGCTAGAGGTCATCCCCTCTCAGATCCATCCACAGATTTCATTTGCTCAGAAACCCTCCTGAGATGCAGCCTCTTCCTGTTTGTTCAGAGAAGATAGAAAAAACCAGTGTGATCAAACTGACCTCAGATCCCTGTTCGGTCCAGGCCCTTTCAGGTGTCAACCCCTTAAGAAAGAGATCATGGGAAAACATTCGATTTTTTAAAGGATGATGTCCTCGAACCATGTCAGTTCTCATGGGCAGCCCCTTGTGGTATTGGTTGGCAAACCCATAGTTTTTTTTTTAGCTGATTTTAGAAGCTTGAATGGCAAGACGTCCTCTCGATGCCTACCCCAATGCCCTTCGTACACGACATCCTAGAGTCCTTGCATGGTGCCACTTGTTTTAACACCGTGGACCTCCAGTCTGGCAAGTTGAGATAGATGAGAAGAACAAAGAGAAGACCGCGATGGCAACTCTTTTTGACTTGGATCAGTTTAAGGCAATGTCTTTTTGGTCTTAAGAACGCTGGAGCGACTTTTTCAGAGGTTGATGGGAGTTCTTGAGGAACTGCGTGGTGTCAACTGTTTTGTCTTCGTACACTCAGGGGACAGTTTATTAGGTACACGGAAATGGTTCGCTCCTACAGACAGTGAGTCAGGTGGCCATAGCTTGCTATATAAAACAGGCAGATGGGCATCAAGGTTGAGAGAATGACAAGAGTTTGCAAAGCCGCCATCAAGGCAAATGGTGGCTACTTTGAAGAATCTAAAATCTAAAATATATTTTGATTTGTTTAACACTTTTTTTGGTTACTACTGAACATGATTCCATGTGTTATTTCATAGTTTTGATGTCTTCACTATTATTCTACAATTGAGAAAATAGTAAAAAATAAAGAAAAACCCTTGAATGAGTAGGTGTGTCTAAACGTTTGGCTGGTACTGTACCTGTCTCCCTCTACCTACCTGTCTCCCTCTACCTACCTGTATCCCTCTACCTACCTGTCTCCCTCTACCTACCTGTCTCTATCTACCTACCTGTCTCCCTCTACCTACCTGTCTCTCTCTACATACCTGTCTCCCTCTACCTACCTAACCACAGTCTTATGGCATGACAGAAAATCAAAGGCTACTTTGGGTAAGCAGGAGAGAAAAGATTAACATTTTAGCCCTGAAGCTGTATGTCCTGATTAGAAACATATTAAATCAAATGCATGGCTAACTGCTTAGGCATAGAATACCCCGTTTCGTGAAGGGAACTCGTAATTGCGGGGGGCAAACAGCAGCTTCCCATTTGGGGGCGGATGCAGCATTACAGTCGCTGCAGTAATTGTGTGGCAAATTAGTACCCCTCCTTGTCCTTGGGAAGGGGGTTCGATTTGGAAGGTTGTTTGGACTGAAGGTTATTCCAACGAGATCAAAGCATGGTCTGATATTGAAGGATGAGGTTTTACTAGTGTTACAGTACCACTCATGGCTTTAAGAATGGCTATTTCCATGTCCTTGTTATGTCGGACACCTTTGCTTCGATGTGAGGCGTAGCAACAAGCGATTAGTCGCACATGAAGACGTTTGTTTGTCCCAAAGACATATTTTCAGTGATGTGGGTCTTTAACAGGCAGCCCAGATGTTGGCCAACATGGGAACTAAGGTTATGTTAGCTCTATCAGGATGCCTTTGAACATTTAAGCAAGAAACGAATATGTATTAAACTTCTGGTGGATTCTCTGACCTATATCATGTAATGCATTTACCATTATCATGATCGGTTTTCACTCTCGCTGTGATTTTGTCCGGCAGGAGACTGAAGAGATATAAATATATATTATTTTTGAAAAACTTGTGATGTTGACAATACAACCAATTTAGAGGTATTGAATCAAGTGGACGAATGAAGACGACATTTAAAAAAAAGTGGCTAAAAAGAAATGAGACGGTAAAATGCCCTTTAAAGGGAATAGTTGGCACATAAATATACATGACCCCTATTTCATTGACTCATTAGCAAGTAATCAGTGGATATTGCTAGTATGCATCACATGAGGTGATTTAATAATGTCTTCAACTATTCCCTGAAGGAACACACATGCATCTCCATAACCAGCTGACAAGGATTGTTTTCCCTCTCATAGACCGATCCCTGGTTAGAAATCTATTAGTTGTAGCCTACGACCAGTTGATGTCATTAATAGCCACCTGGGTTGGTAACCCAGCCACTTCCTGGTTTGCTGTTTAAATTGATCAAAGCTGCTAGCGGGTAAGCTAGCCAATCGCTGCCATCTTTAGGTGTCGGCAGATGGCTCCTTGGGAATACAACTATTATTCACCAGCTTGGATTTATTTTGATCCATGGCCGGAATTTCTCCCTTCTTGTCCGCGGGGATGACGCTATGCCAGCCTGGGCCTAACAGTGATTCGTCTAAGTGACACTTCTGGCATAGTTTTCAACGTCAAAAAGCAAAGCAGCCTAAAATCTATTGGATAAAATATAGAGAAGATAAGGGGGGGTTAGCTTTTTTTTACCCTCAGCAAAATGTCCTGCATTAAAACAAAAAGCCAACGGCATAAATAAAGCAAAATTATTTTGAGAGTCAGCTGAGTCAGACAGGGTAGGAAATACAGAGCTGTTTCAATAAAAGAACAGTTGGGTTGAAGAAAAAAGGGAAGCACAAGCATTTTGATGATTGAAATGTTTTAATTTGGGGGTGGTTTAGTTGAATATTTTGGTTCAGGTATTTTATTTGAGGTGTAACCAATGCTGGATCTAAAAGTGACAAAGTTCCAGAATCAGATGACGACAGTTCAAAATCTTGTCAGAGAGTGTTTTAATCAGGTCTCATGTAAATCAGACCTTGTCAGAGAGCGTGGTTTCAATCAGGTCCTCAGTGTGAAATCAGGTTGCAGTGACTCTAGACAGTTTATCAGGTGAACGTGCACAGGTTCTTGAAGAAATGTTGTACGAAGTCCTTATCTTTGTGAGGCTGCGATAGTGCTTTAATTTAAGACCTGTGATGGTGTAGCACTGTGCTGCAGTCAATGACGCTAGTGGCCTCAATGGGTGGAATGTTATTCATATTTTTCATCATTTCATACTTAATAAACATTATTTTAAAAATCCGGCAGAAAATGCCGGTGTTTTCCTAAGTGGATTCCCAAAATTGAATACGTTTAAACTCAATATCTAAGCATGGCACAGGGTGTCTTTATCTTGTTTAAGCCCATAACCATGTGTGTGAGGTGTATCATTCTGTTTCAAACAAAGTAGATTTGTTTTTAAGACTACAAGATAAACACTGTGATTTAGCACCACTGTGTGATTTTAGCCCTGATTTCGGCCCCCTTGTGTGATTAGCCCTGATTTTAGCCCAACTGGCAGTAAAATGGAAGACCCTGTGTATGATCTACTGTCCAAGTCCTTGTAATCAAGCACGCATAAGTTGGGTGCAGTGTCCAACGAAGGATTTTTAAACCATAAAAACAATAGCTTACTTAGCTTACTTATGAACGTTGTAAACAAACTTGCTCTTGGCTCGTTAAAGAGGTTTACGGAAGCCTTAGCCTCTGTGCTCTAGTGCAAAAGGTGGTTCTTCGTCCCCCCCCTAAATGGAAAGCAGTAAATGTTCCAGAAATTACCTCAGATTAGGAAGATAAGCTTCTACTTAAAAAAATGGTTTTATTATGTTTTTTTTTTTTTTTAGGTGCAGGATCAGCTTTAATATTGCAAGATAGATTGTAGCTTCCATTCAATGTAATTTGTCTGCATCATTTCCAATGTAGGCTTAACGACAAGTGCAATATACTTCTGTGAAGCCTGGAAAGATAAACATCTTATACGTTGTAACAATATCATTAGAAGGAAACTTTTCCTCTCACGGCGTCTCGTTGCGGGCGGCCTATTTCTATGCATACGTTCAAGAGTTATCATCATACATTAATGCAAATAAGAAGAACGGCAACCCAGAAGCGGAAAACAGTAGGATTCACTTGACAAGTTACTAGGGGCACCCGGGGAGCTGCCGGAGGTGGCAGAACCTAGCAGGTAGAGAGAGAACTTTCGTTACGCACCGGTGTGCAGTTCTACTTCTATAAAACAAACACTTTAAGGCCCCAGTAAATAAATAGTAATATGTGTGCTACTCAAACCTCAAGCCTTGGAGGTGGATACATTGCCGTTTTGAAAAACATTCTGTAAGTATATAATTAAATGAGATTAATTAACATAAAAGTGTTGATTTATTTTAAACCAAACGACAAAAAAAAACAAAAAAAACCACCTGTTCCCAATCCTTAATTATTCTTGTTTTCACACAGCAATTTCCCTTTTCAGTCGCCTTGGTGCAAATAAAGACTCCCATCTGTTTTGTAATTAGACCTTAAAATAATTTCAGTCATGTAAGGCTCATCATTTTGACTGGCACATTTGATTAAAACTAGTGCAGGATTGAGCCAGTTTGATTCTTGCCTGATAGCAATATCGCGTACCCATCAAAAACAACTAACGAAATTGAGCCAGCTGATCAGTGTTGTCCCATGAAGATAGAAGAAGGGAAAGTGGAGATGTTGAAAAGCAGCCGTACACAACCCACAGTCCTTTATAGTTCATTTCCAGCATGAAGCGAGGGGGCATTACACCCAAATCCCCAGCCTGCGGTTGAAAGAGAGGGTGTGTTAATGACTTTTATTTGCCTATCTCAATTTAATGGTGTTTGAAGCAAAACGAGGCTCTTGCAATTATCACCCTCAAATCAATGAAGAGAGACCGGTTCCCGCGCTGTCCAATTTGAATAACCGCCAAGCGGGCCATGATATCCCAACTCTCAATAAAAGAGTTGAGATGCGTCGGTAATGGTGGTGGGTTGGTGATGAGACATGAGAGAGAGAGACAGAGAGAGAGAGAGAGAGAGACCAGAGAGAGGGTAGTGGAGTTACAGCATGCAGGCCGCAATGAGTTTCCATTTGGTTTGGCCAGCTTGTTTGGGACTCAAGACCGTGCATCGGTGATCAGTGAGCGAACGGGACATTCATCAAGTCGCAATGAATGCAAAGAAATAGAACTGGTCTTGGTCTCTTTGGCTTTTAATTCAGGAATGAGCAAAGCTGAATTTATATTAAATTAAATCAATTAACATACTTAGAACATCTACTGCTCAATTAATTCAATTAGTCGGCTACATGATGCTACTGGGAAGGGGTAGGATTAGAGGATGTAATTATCTGGCATAAGGAATGTTTTCCAAACCACAACACACACAGTGCGCAACTAATTAAAAAAGCAATCTATGTTTCCTGGAGATGGTTTGCCAAAACTGGAGATGACAGCTTTGACAGGGGAGGTGGTTTTAACTGTCGCATTTTAAACGCAGTGACAGGTGACTAATATAATATGCTGTTCTTCCTGCCATGTAACACACTATGGCATTTTTGCATATCAAACACATACACAATAAATGTTCCATTTTTAATGGCTGTTGAGGTCAAATACTTGCCTTTCTTCTCTCTCTCTATCTCTCTCCTCTCTCTCTCTCTCTTCTCTCTCTCCTCTCTCTCTCTCTCTCCTCTCCTCTCTCTCTCTCTCTCTCCTCTCCCTCTCTCTCTCTCTCTCTCACGTTCTCTCCTATCTCTCCGATCGCTGTTCAGATCCCATCTCTCCTCCTCCTCTCTCATCTTTCGACTCTCCTCCTCTCGTCTCTGCTCTCAAAGAGAAAGTGGTATGGGTGTGTTTGGGAAGCACATTGCGTAGCATTCCATGTTTGAAATGGGTTTGTATAAATAGCTTGATTTGAATTTGATCTGTGTGTGAGCGTGTGTGTTTTGCCATACCTACATATATTTATGTGTGTGTGGAGACAGCATGCGGGCTGAGTTCCCTTTCCCCGTGCTGAGGTAATTCTCCAAGGGTGCTACATCCATTGAGCCCTGGGGCCTGTACTGATGCTGCTCACCTGAAGCGTGAGCTTCATCCTGGAGAGTGTGCCACGAGCCAAGAGATATAGATCAAATGCTGCGGGGCAGACTGCGTGCAAGCGTTCCAGGACATGATAACACTGGTAGTTTTAGAAGGGAGACAGGTAGTCTAGAAGGGAGGCCGTGTAGTTTCCCCTTTAGAAGGGAGACAGGTAGTCTAGAAGGGGAGGACAGGTAGTCTAGAAGGGAAGACAGGTAGTCTAGA
>NW_019945545.1:30276-34712 GCF_002910315.2 Salvelinus sp. IW2-2015 | reverse complement strand
CATAATGACTATAGCAGACAGTATATACATTATGGATGAGTCAATGTAGCGAGGAAATTGCTAAAACCATTATATTAAGTGGCCGATTGTTTAAAAGGGCCTAGTGATATATTTTACATAACATTTCCATAAATTCCCATTATTAAAGTGCTGGCAGTTGAAGTCAGCTAAAGTGTTTGGACAGGCCACTAAATGTATAGTGCGTGAGGCTGCTTAACAGAATCTATGACGCCTTGCAGATAAGAAGCTGTTTTTCCAGTGCTCTCGGTCCACTCTTTGTGCACCACGTAACTGACCTCCGCTTCCTCTTCTGGATGATAGCGGGCCCCGTGAAGCAGTGCCAGTGGCTGCGGAGTCGGTTGTGTCAACTTTGATGATCTTTATGGCCTTCCTCTGACATATCGGTGCTGTACGGTGCTCCTGGAGGGCAAGGTTCAGGTTGACCCGGTGATGCGCTTGGGTGACAGACTCACCACACCTCTGGAAGAGCCTCACGGTTTGGTGGCGAGCAGTTGACGTACAGGCGTAGATACAAGCCATGCGAAGAGTGCTCTCGATTGTGCATTGCTGTAGAAGTTTGGTGAGGCTTTTGGTGACAAAGGGCCGAATTTCTTAGCATCGTGAGGTTGAAGGAAGGCCTGCTTGTGGGCCTTCTTCCACGCAGTCTGTGTGGGTGGACCAATTCAGTTTGTCCGTGATGTGCTACACCGCAGGGAACGATAAACTTACTACCCTCTCCACTACTTCGCGATACGATGTGGACTTGGGGAGTGCTCCTCGCTGCTGTTTCCTGAAGTGCCACAATCATCGTCCTTGTTTTGATGTGACGTTGAGTGTGAGAGTTATTGTTCTGAGACACCTACACTCCGAGGGGCCCTCATCTCCATCCTACGTAGGCCGGTCTCGTTTGGGTGGTAATCAAAGACACCTACCACTGTCAGCACTGTCGTCCCACAAACATTTGCAAGGACGTGCAGTTGTAGGCGTGCATAGGCCACGCAGTCGTGGTGCACAGGAAGTCAGGAGAGGGTTCAGAAACACCACCCTATGGCGGCCCCAGTGTTGAGGATCAGCGGGGTGTAGATGTATTTTCCTACCCCTCAACCACCTGGGGCGGGAGGCCCGTCAGGAAGCCAGTACCCAGTTGCACAACGGCCCGACGTTCGAGACCCAGGGTCTCAAGCTTGTGACTGACGAGTTTGGAGGCCGTACTATTAGGTTTAAATGCTGAGCTGTAGTCCATGAACAGCCCATTCTCACAATAGGTATTCCTCTTGTCCAGACTGGCTTAGGCAAGTTAGTGCAGTTGTGGTTTGAGCAATTAGCAGTCGTACTGTGACCTATCCTGCGAGTCGGTAAGCAAATTGGAGTGGGTCTAGCCGGTGTCACTGTAGGGTGAGGATGATATGGTCCATGACTAGCTCTCTCAACAGCACTTTCACTGAATGACGGAACGTGGAGTGCTAATGGAGTAGTTGCTTTAAAGCTTCAGTTACTTAGCTTTCTTACTCCGGGTACTGCATCTTGCCATCTTTATGTAATACATGTATCACTAGCCACTTTAAACTATGCCACTTTGTTTACACACCCCACATTACTCATCTCATATGTATATACTGTACTCTATACCATCTACTGCATCTTGCCTATGCCGTTCTGTACCATCACTCATTCATATATCTTTATGTACATATTTTTTTATCCCTTTACACTTGTGTGTATAAGGTAGTAGTTGTGGAATTGTTAGGTTAGATTACTCGTTGGTTATTACTGCATTGTCGGAACTAGAAGCACAAGCATTTCACTATACTCGCATTAACATCTGCTAACCATGTGTATGTGACAAATTTGATTTGATTTGATTTTGGTTTGTCTCCTAACCATGTATCACAAAACCAGAAAGAAAAGATGTGCAGGTGCAGGTGTGATTACAAGATGAAAGTCATCCAGACAGAAAGCTTTATTTCCCTTGAAGGGGATTTGTGAGGAAAATAATCAGACAACAATTCATGTCTTTATGGAAAATAACAAAAAACAGTCATTTGAGCGAGACAAGTCCCCGTACCTCAGAAAGTCTCCTGTACTGTACTGTACCTAACTCCTAACCCCTAACACCTAACCCTAACTCCTAACCCTAACACCTAACCCCTAACACCTAACCCTAACCCCTAACCCCTAACCCCTAACCCCTAACCCCTAACCCTAACACCTAACACCTAACTCCTAACCCCTAACTCCTAACCCCTAACCCTAACCCCTAACTCCTAACCCCTACCTCCTAATTCCTAACCCCTAACTCCTAACCCCTAACTGTTAAGAGAATTATGTTCTCAATGATCATAAACTGAACTTTAACTACTCAGTCTGCAACCCAGAATGTATAAGATACTGGTTGAAATGAAAACAGACAGAGGCCCAGTCTACAATAGTCAAATGTTTATAAGATACTGGTTGAAATGAAAACAGACAGAGGCCCAGCTATGATAGTCACATGTTTATAAGATACTGGTTGAAATGAAAACAGACAGAGGCCCAGCCTACAATAGTCATATGTTTATTCACGAGAGCGCTCTGAAGTCCACAATACAAAGACATCCATTTTATAGCGCCGCACATACTTCCACACGAACAGTAGATATCATACGCACATACATACACACGAACAGTAGGTGAGTTCTCACCACTGTTTATCACTACCAAGCTGGCAGTTCCATTTCCCCGAGATTAGGGAAACCTTGAGAAATCCTCCCTGTCCTCCTAATACATACTGTATCACTACCCACATCTCTCAGAGGCCTAGCTGACCTGAGACCTTGAGAAGTACTTCCTGTCCTCCTAAGTTCTCACTTCCTGCCCGGTAGGTCCAAACACAGTCTAACTGTTCTCTGTATCTTTCTTCGCCCCCCCCACCCCCATACAAGTTCAAATCCTGAGCTACGCCTTGCTCAGGCAGTCTGTGTTTTTCCACTATACATTGTTTTAACCTAATTCTGACTAAAACTACACACCTCATCAGAATATAATTTTATGATTCTAATCAATTTCATACAATTATATCGTTTCAGGGTGGAATATTCTAATCATTAATTTAAACATATAAATTCCATTTTCACTAACCCTAACTCCTAACTCCTAACCCTAACTCCTAACTCCTAACTCTAACCCTAACTCCTAACCCCTAACACCCAACTCCTAACCCTAACTCCTAACCCCTAACCACAGACGAGAGATCTGTATCACTACCCACATCTCTCAGAGGCCTAGCTGACCTGAGACTTGAGAAGTACTTCCTGTCCTCTAAGTTCTCACTTCCTGCCCGGTAGGTCCAACACAGTCTAACTGTTTCTCTGTATCTTTCTTCGCCCCCCACCCCATAACAAGTTCAAATCCTGAGCTACGCCTTGCTCAGGCAGTCTGGTGTTTTTCCACTATACATTGTTTAACCTAATTCTGACTAAAACTTAACCCTCATCAGAATATAATTTTATGAATTCTAATCAATTTCATACAATATATCGTTTTCAGGGTGGAATATTCTAATCATTAATTTAAACAAATATAAATTCCATTTTCACTAACCTCTCAACTCCTACTCCTAACCCTAACTCCGTAACTCTACCTAACTCCTAACCCTAATCCTACACCCTAACCGAAACTCCTAACCCTAAACTCCTAACACTCCTAACACTAACTCCTAATCCTAACCCTAACTCCTAACACCTAACTCCTAACCCTAAACCCAACTAACCTAACCAACTCCTAACTCCTAACCCTAACTCCTAAACTTAACCCTAACCTAACACCCACTCCTACCCTAACTCCTAACTCCTAACTCTAACTCCTAAACCTACCCTAACCCTAACACTAAACCTACCCTAACCCTGAGCTTAAAATAGCCGTTGTCCTCGTGGGAGATGTTAATTTGGGGACTTTTCATTTCAGGTCACCATGAGGAAAGAACAACAAGACCACACACACAAACAGAAACATTCCCCCCCTCCCTCCCTCTCCTCTCCCCCTCTCTCCTCCTCCCCCTCTCTCCATCTCTCAGTGTTTAAACAGTGATGGTCTTCACCTAGGTAAAGAAGTGATAGCTATCCTCCCTCTCTCCCCCCTCTCTCCCTCTCTCTCTCTCCCCCCCTCCCCTCCCTCCCTCTCTCCATCTCTCAGTGTTTTAACAGTGATGGTCCTTCACCTCGGTAAAGAAGTGATAGCTATCCTCCCTCTTCGCCTCTCCTCTCCCCCCCCTCTCCTTCCTCCCTCCCCATCTCTCAGTGTTTAAACAGTGATGGTCTTCACCTCGGTAAAGAAGTGATAGCTATCTCCTCTCGCCTCGCTCTCTCCCTCCCCCTCTCTCCCTCTCCTCCATCTTTCTCAGTGGTTTAACAGTGATGGTCTTCACCTCGGTAAAGAAGTTGATAGCTATCCCTTCCTCT
>NW_019945545.1:22262-30251 GCF_002910315.2 Salvelinus sp. IW2-2015 | reverse complement strand
TAACAGCCAATCCTAACCCACTCCTAATCCTAACCCTAACTCTAACACCTAACCCTAACCCTAACCACCCAACTCCTAACCCTAACTCCTAATCCTAACTCCTAATACCTAACACCCTAACCTACCCCTACACCCTAACCAACTCAATACCTAACTCCTAAACCTGACCTATAAAAATAGCCGTTGTCCTCGTGGGAGATGTTAATTTGGGGACTTTTCATTTCAGGTCACCATGAGGAAAGAACAACAAGACCACACACACAAACAGAAACATTCCCTCCCCCCCCTCCCTCCCTCTCTCCCCCTCTCTCCTCTCCCTCCTCTCCATCTCTCAGTGTTTAACAGTGATGGTCTTCACCTAGGTAAAGAAGTGATAGCTATCCTCCTCTCTCCCCCCTCTCTCCCCTCTCTCTCTCTCCCCCCCTCCCCTCCTCTCTCCATCTCTCAGTGTTTTAACAGTGATGGTCCTTCACCTCGGTAAAGAAGTGATAGCTATCCTCCCTCTCGCCTCTCTCCCCCCCCCTCTCTCCCTCCCTCCCCATCTCTCAGTGTTTAACAGTGATGGTCTTCACCTCGGTAAAGAAGTGATAGCTATCCCTCCCTCGCCTCTCTCTCTCTCCCCCCTCTCTCCTCCCTCCCCATCTCTCAGTGTTTAACAGTGATGGTCTTCACTCGGAAAGAAGTGATAGCTATCCTCCCCCTCCCCACCCCTGAGTTCTTCATGCCTCCGAACGGTAGGTTCAAGTCTCTGACCAGCCAACAGTTGGTCCAGACAAGCCCTGCCTCTAACCTCCTCGCCACCCGGTGCACTCGCCCGACATCACGCGTCCACACAGTCGCCGCCAGGCCATAGCGTACCCCGTTGCCCTTAGCGACAGCCTCGTCTTCACCGTCGAAGGGGTTGACACAGACGACGGGGCCGAAAATCTCGTCCTGCATCACACGGGACGACTCAGCTACGCCGGCGATGACGGTGGGACGCATGAAGTAGCCGCCTGTGTTACGTTCCGGGAGCACCAGAGGGTCCTCGCCCTCCCCACACAGCACCGTGGCACCCTCCGACCGAGCCAGGGTCACGAAGCTACGCACCTGGATGGGGAGGGACAGGTTAGACAGGTGTATATGTTAATATAACTCTAACACAGACCAGGGTCACGAAGCTACACACCTGGAAGGGGGAGGGACAGGTTAGACAGGTGTATATGTTAATATAACTCTAACACAGACCAGGGTCACGAAGCTACACACCTGGAAGGGGGAGGGACAGGTAAGTAACGTGCGTGGATGGAAAGACAGATTTCACCACTAGTCCTAGAGATTCCTGTAACATACTTCAGTGTTTTCCCTATATACATTTAAATCAAGGCAACCACTCCAAAAAACATGATATATATACTACCGTTCAAAAGTTTGGAGTCACTTAGAAATGTCCTTGTTTTTTAAAGAAAAGCTATTTTTTTGTCCATTAAAATAACATCAAATTGATCAGAAATACAGTGTAGACATTGTTAATGTTGTAAATGACTATTGTAGCTGGAAACGGCAGATTTTTTATTTAAAATCTACGTAGGCGTACAGAGGCCCATTATCAGCAACCATCACTCCTGTGTTCCAATGGCACGTTGTGTTAGCTAATCCAAGTTTATAATTTTAAAAGGCTAATTGATCATTAGAAAACCCTTTTCGAATTATGTTAGCACAGCTGTAAACTGTTGTCCTGATTAAAGAAGCAATAAAACTGGCCTTCTTTAGACTAGTTGAGAATCTGGAGCATCAGCATTTGTGGGTTCGATTACAGGCTCAAAATGGACAGAAACAAAGACCTTTCTTCCGAAACTCGTCAGTCTATTCTTGTTGCTGAGAAATGAAGGCTATTCCATGCGAGAAATTGCCAAGAAACTGAAGATTCGTACAACGCTGTGTACTACTCCTTCACAGAACAGCGCAAACTGGCTTCTAACCAGAATAGAAAGAGGAGTGGGAGGCCCCGGTGCACAACTGAGCAAGAAGACAAGTACATTAGAGTGTCTAGTTTGAGAAACAGATGCCTCACAAGTCCTCAACTGGCAGCTTCATTAAATAGTACCGCAAAACACCAGTCTCAGCGTTCAACAGTGAAGAGGCGACTCCGGGATCTGGCCTCTTCGAGTTGCAAAGAAAAAGCCATATCTCAGACTGGCCAATAAAAAGAAAAGATTAAGATGGGCAAAAGAACACAACACTGGACAGGGGAAGATTGGGAAAAAAGTGTTATGGCAGACTATCTAATTTTGAGGTGTTCGATCCAAAGAACATTCGTGAGATGCAGAAAAAACATTTAAGATGCTGGAGGAGTACTAAGCCATTTTTCAAGAATGGAGGAGGAAATGTGATGGTCTGGGGTGCTTGGTGGTGGTAAAGTGGGAGATTTGTACAGGTAAAGGGATCTTGAAGAAGGAGGCATCACTCCATTTTGCAACGCCGTGCCATACCCGTGGACGGCGCTTATTTGGAGCCAATTTCCTCCTACAACAGGACAATGGCCCAAAGCACAGCTCCAAACTATGCAAAACTCTTTAGTGAAGAAGCAGACAGCGGGTATTTCTGTCTATAATGGAGTGGCAGCCACAGTCACCGGATCTCAACCCTATTGAGCTGCTGTGGGAGCAGCTTGACCGTATGGTACGTAAGAAGTGCCCATCAAGCCAATCCAACTTGTGGAGGTGCTTCAGGATTGCATTGGGGAAATCTCGTCAGATTACCTCAACAAATTGACAACAGATACCAAAGGTCTGCAGGCTGTAATTGATGCAAATGGAGGATTCTTTGATGAAAGAAAAGTTTGAAGGACACAATTATTATTTCAATTAAAAATCATTATTTATAACCTTGTCAAACGTCTCTGACTTATTTCTCTATTCCTTTACAACTCATTTCATCATTCAATGTCTGTTTTTCATGGAAAACAAGGACATTTCTAAGTGACCCCAAAACTTTTGAACGGTAGTGTATACATAATGCAGTACCAGTCAAAAGTTTGAACACACCTACTCATTCCAGGTTTTTCTTTATTTTACTATTTTTCTAGATTGTAGAATAATAGTGAAGACATCAAAACTATGAATAACACATATGGAATCATGTAGTAACCAAAAAATGTTAAACAAATAAAAATATATTTTATATTTGAGCTTCTTCAAAGTAGCCACCCTTTCTTTGCCTTGATGACAGCTTTGCACACTCTTTGGCATTATCTCAACCAGCTTCATGACGTAGTCACCTGGAATGCATTTCAATTAACAGGTGTGCCTTGATAAAAATTAATTTGTGGATAATCTTTCCTTCTTAATGCGTTTGAGCCAATCAGCTGTGTTGTGACAAGGTAGGGGTGGTATACAGAAGATAGCCCTATTTGGTAAAAGACCAAGTCCATATTATGGCAAGAACAGCTCAAATAAGCAAAGAGAAACGACAGTCCATCATTACTTTAAGACATGAAGGTCAGTCAATATGGAAAATTTCAAGAAAAACCCTGGAATGAGTAGGTGTGTCCAAACTTTTGACTGGTACTGTATATACATATATATATATGCTTATTTCTCTCAATTTCTGGAAACAAATTTGAATGCACAGAGATACCGTGAAGAGATCCTGATGCCCATTGTTGTGCCATTCATCCACCGCCGTCACCTAATGTTTCAGTATGATAATGCACAGCCCCATGTCGCAAGGATCTGTACACAATTCCTGGTGCTATACACAATCCATGGCCTGCATACTCACCAGACACATATTGAGCATGTTTGGGATGCTCTGGATTGACGTGTACAACAGCGTGTTCCAGTTCCCGCCGATATCCAGCAACTTCACACAGCCATTGAAGAGGAGTGGGACAACATTCCCCAGGCCACAATCAACAGCCTGATCAACTCTATGCGAAGGAGAAGTGTCACGCTGCATGAGGCAAATGGTGGTCATACCTGATACGGACTGGATCTGAGCCACGACTTAGCAAAGAGCAAGACCCAGTGGTCTTAGTGGGGAGGGGAAAACTGAACACTAGCTGCTATTGGCAGAGAGGTTTGGTACTCCATCTTATTGGTGATGTCACAAGGCAGGCCAAAACTCCATCCCACCAAAACAAAACAAAATCCTAGGGGAAACACTGGTATACCATGTATATTATGTGACGTCATACCTTCTCCAGGTGTTCTCTGCTGACCAGAGCTCCGTTATTGTTGTCAGGGTCGGAGGGAGAGCCAGTCTTCCATTCCCGTGTGGCCGCCACAAACCTCTTCAGGAACTCTGGGTAAATACTCCTCTCTACGTAGATCCTACTGGTGCACAGACAGATCTCACCCTGGTGAGGAGGAGGAGGAAGAGGAGGAGGAAGAGGAGGAGGAGGAAGAGGAGGAAGAGGAAGAGGAGGATAAGGAGGAGGAGGATGAGGAGGAAGATGAGGAGGAGGAAGGGGAGGAGGAAGAAGAGGAGGAGGAGGAAGAGGAGGAGGAGGAGGAAAATGATGAGGAGGAAGAGGATAAGGAGGAGGAGGAAGAGGAGGAAGAGGAAGAGGAAGAGGAAGAGGAGGAGGAAGATGAGGATGAGGAAGAAGCCGTTCACTTTACTGTCAGCTAGCAAAAATGTGAGACATGTCTCCACCATCTGGCCAACACATGAACCTGCAACCTGCATGTCCCAGCTCAGATCTCTTATTGAGGGTAATTCAGAAGGGTTTCATGTATTAAACGGTCATGACCACAGCTGATATGATTCATCATTCTACATGACAGAGAACATGACACTTCTACCAATGCATTTATTTTATCTAAGCATTCTATAATGTTGCATCATCTCACTCAACTGCAAACTCAATATTCCACGATTTTGATTGGCCAGACTCTTTTTTCTTTTTTCTAAACCTTTATTTAACTAGGCAAGTCAGTTAAGAACACATTCTGATGATGCTCTCGCACTATTGGCTCATCCTGAGTCCCCCTCTTACCCTATTGGCCCATCCTGAGTCCCCCTCTTACCCTATTGGCCCATCCTGAGTCCCCCTCTTACCCTATTGGCCCAGTCTGAGTGTTGAACTGAGCCTGGCTATCTGTAATGATGTCTGAGTGTTGAACTGTGCCCTGGCTATCTGTAATGTGTCTGAGTGTTGAACTGTGACCCTGGCTATCTGTAATGATGTCTGAGTGTTGAACTGAGCCCCTGGCTATCTGTAATGATGTCTGAGTGTTGAACTGAGCCCCTGGCTAATCTGTAATGATGTCTGAGTGTTGAACTGAGCCCTGGCTATCTGTATGATGTCTGAGTGTTGAACTGGCCGTGGCTATCTGTAATGTCTGATGGAACTGACCCCTGTATGTAATGATGTCTGAGTGTTGAACTGAGCCCCTGGCTATCTGTAATGATGTCTGATGTTGACTGTGCCCCCTGGCTTCTGTAATGATGTCTGAGTGTTGAACTGAGCCCTGGCTATCCTGTAATGATGTCTGAGTGTTGACTGAGCCCTGGCATCTGTAATGATGTCTGAGTGTTGATCTGAGCCCCTGGCTATCTGTAATGATGTCTGAGTGTTGAAGCTGTGCCCCCTGGCTATCTGTATGATGTCTGAGTGTTGAACTGAGCCCCTGGCTATCTGTAATGATGTCTGAGTGTTGAAGCTGGAGCCCTGGCTATCTGTAATGATGTCTGAGTGGTTTGAACTGAGCCCTGGCTATCTGTAATGATGTCTGAGTGTTGAACTGAGCCCCTGGCTATCTGTAATGATGTCTGAGTGTTGAATCTGAGCCCCTGGTATCTGTAATGATGTCTGAGTCTTGAACTGAGGCCCCTGGCTATCTGTAATGATGTCTGAAGTGGTTGGAACTGTGCCCCTGGCTATCTGTAATGATGTCTGAGTGTTGAACTGACCCCTGGCTATCTGTACATGATGTTGATGTGTTGAACTGAGCCCCTGGCTATCTGTAATGATGTCTGAGTGTTGACTGACGCCTGGGCTATGGTATGTGTCTGAGTGTTGAACTGAGCCCCTGGCTCTCCGTAATGATGTCTGAGTGTTTGAACTGTGCCCCTGGCTATCTGTAATGATGTCTGAGTGTGTTGAACTGAGCCCTGGCTATCTGTAATGATGTCTAGGTTGAAATGAGCCCTGGCTATCTGTAATGATGTCTGACGTGTTTGAACTGAGCCCATGGCTATCTGTAATGATTGTCTGAGTGTTGAACTGAGCCCCTGGATTATCTGTAATGAATGTCTGAGTGTTGAACTGAGCCCCTGGCTATCTGTAATGATGTCTGAGTGTTGAACTGAGCCCATGGCTACTTGTAATGATGTCTGAGTGTTGAACTGAAGCCCCTGGATATCTGTAATGATGTCTGAGTGTTGAACTGGAGCCCCTGGCTATCTGTAATCATGTCTGAGTGTTGAACTGTGCCCCTGGCTATCTGTAATGATGTCCTGCCCGTGTTTGAACTGAGCCCCTGGCTATCTTAAATGATGTCTGAGTGTTGAACTGTGCCCCATGGCTATCTGTAATGATGTCTGAGTGTTGAACTGAGCCCCGGCTCTCCGTAATGATGTCTGAGTGTTGAACTGTGCCCTCGGCTATCTGTAATGTCTGAGTGTTGAACTGAAGCCCCTGGCATCTGTAGTGATGTCTAGGTGTTGAACTGAGCCCCTGGCTATCTGTAATGATGTCTGAGTGTTTGAACTGAGCCCATGGCTATCTGTAATGATGTCTGAGTGTTGAACTGAGCCCCTGGATATCTGTAATGATGTCTGAGTGTTGAACTGAGCCCCTGGCTATCTGTAATGATGTCTGAGTGTTGAACTGAGCCATGGCTATCTGAATGATGTCTGAGTGTTTGAACTGAGCCCCTGGATATCTGTAATGATGTCTGAGTGTTGAACTGTGCCCTGGTATCCTGTAAATGATGTCTTGAGTGTTGAACTGCCTGGCTTCGTGACGTGTGGACTTGCTGCATCTGTAATGATGTTGAGTGTTGAAATGAGCTCTGGTAATTGAATGATGTCTGAGTCGAGTTTTAGAACGTTGCCGCCATGGGCTATCGTATATGATGTTGATGTTGAACTGAGCCCTCATATTGGAATTATCTTAATATGTCCGTTGAGTGTTAACTGTCACCACATGGCTATCACTGTAATGTGTATGAGTGTTGAACATTGAGCCCCTCTGGTACCTATCTGTTGATGTCTGAGTGTGTTGAACATGATGCCCCATGGTTATCTGTATTTAATGTGTCTGAAGTGTTGAACTGAGGCCCCTGGTATCTGTAAGAGGTCTGATGATTTTGAACTGAGCCCTGCTGATCTGTAATGAATGTATGTGAGTGTTCGAACTGTGGCCCTGCTTCTGTAATGATGTTGACTGTTGACCTACCCCATGGTCTATTTGTATGTGATCTGAGTTTAGAACTGAGCCCTGGCCTATTGTAGACGATGTACTGAGTGTTGAACCTGATAGCCCTTGGGTTATCTTAAATAGTGTCGAAGTGTTATAACTGTGACCCTGGTTCTCGTAAGATGTCTGAGTGTTGGAACATGTAAGGCCCATCAGGCTATTCTAATCCGATATTCTGAGTTTGAAACTGAAGCCATTCGGCTAATCTGTAATGATGTCTAGTAGTGTTGAATGAGGCCCCATGGCTATCTTAATTGCATGCTCTATGTGCTGAGTGTTGAACTGAGCCCCTGGTCTCTCGTAATGATGTTGAGTGTTGAACGACCCTCTGGCTATCTGTAATGAATGTCTGAGTGTTGAACTGAGCCCTCTGGCTATCTGTATGATGTCTGAGTGTTGAACTGAGCCCCTGGCTCTCCGTAATGAATGTCTGAGTGTTGAAGCGAGCCTCTTTGGCTATCCGTACATTTAGAAAACAAGAAATACATGTCGTCTGGTTTGCTTTAAATATAAGACATTTTAAATTATTCATATTAAAACCAAATCATTTTAGATTTTTACTCAGTAGTATTTTACTGGGT
>NW_019945545.1:14146-17804 GCF_002910315.2 Salvelinus sp. IW2-2015 | reverse complement strand
CGTCCCAGCTTATCCACCAGACGCGCCTGCCCCGTTTGTAAGAAAGCTGAGCCTGGAGCTGGGAGGGGAAAGAACCCCGCCATCGTTCTTCTCAGAACGCCTGACCTAGACCAAGCTGTCACCACCACCGTACGATCCTCCTTCCCAATCGAGGAGAGATAGGGATGGGCCATAGGTAAGACTCGGATGCATGGATGGGGCCAATAGGGTAAGAGGGGGAGCATGCGGAGAGAGGATGGGCCCAATAGGGTAAGAGGGGGACTCAGGATGGGCCAATAGGGTAAGAGAGACTCAGGATGGGCCAATAGGGTAAGAGGGGACTCAGGGATGGGCCAATGAGGGTAAGAGGGGACTCAGGATGGGCCAATAGGGTAAGAGGGGGACTCAGGATGGGCCAATATGGGTAAGAGGGGACTCAGGATGGGGCCCAATAGGGAAAGGGGACTCAGGATGGGCCAATCATTACAGATAGCCAGGGGCTCAGTTCAACACTCAGACATCATTACAGATAGCCAGGGGCACAGTTCAACACTCAGACATCATTACAGATAGCCAGGGGCACAGTTCAACACTCAGACATCATTTACAAACGAAGCATTTGTGTTTAGTGAGTCTGATAGATCAGAGGCAGTAGGGATGACCAGGGATGTTCTCCTGATAAGTGTGTGAATTGGACGATGTTCCTGTCCTACTAGCCATTCAAAAATGTAACGAGTACTTTTGGGTTTCATAGAAAACGTAAGGAGTAAAAAGTACATTATTTTCTTTAAGAATGTAGTGAAGTAAAAGTAAAAGTTGTCAAAAATATAAATAGTAAAGTACAGATATCCCAAAAAACTACTTAAGTAGTACTTAAAAGTATTTTTACTTAAGTACTTTACACCACTGTCCATAAAGTCGCCTAGCAGAAAAATATTTAACCATAACATAGTATACTATAGGACACATCCAACCCAAACGACTATGTTGAGACACACCAGACATTACACACCAGACACTCCAACCCAAACGACTATGTTGAGACACACCAGACATTACACACCAGACACTCCAACCCAAACGACTATGTTGAGACACACCAGACACTCCAAACGACTATGTTGAGACACACCAGACACTCCAACCCAAACGACTACAGCGCCATCGCAAAGTATTCAGACTCCTTGACTTTTTCCACATTTTGTTACATTACAGCCTTATTCTAAAATTGATTCAATTGTTATACAATCTACACACAATAGCCCATAATGACAAAGCAAAAACAGGTTTTATGAAATTTTATATGAAAAAAACTGAAATATCATATTTACATAAGTAAGACCCTTTACTCAGTACTTTGTTGAAGCACCTTTGGCAGCGATTACAGGTTTGAATCTTCTTGGGTATTACGCTACAAGCTTGGCACACCTGTATTTGGGGAGTTTCTCCCATTCTTCTCTGCAGATCCTCTCAAGCTCTGTCCGGTTGAATGGGGAGCGTTGCTGCACAGCTATTTTCAGGTCTCTCCAGAGATGTTCGATCGGGTTCATGTCCAGGCAATGGCTGGGCCACTCAAAGACATTCAGAGACATGTCCAGAAGCCATTCCGGCATTGTCTTGGTTGTGGGCTTCGGGTTGTTGTCCTGTTGGAAGGTGAACCTTTGCCCCAGTCTGAGGTCCTGAGCACTCTAGAGCAGATCAAGGATCTCTCTATACTTTGCTGCATTCATCTTTACCTCGATCCTGACTAGTCTCCCAGTCCCTGCCACTGAAAAGCATCCCCACAAGCATGATGCTGCCACCACCATGCTTCACAGTAGGGATGGTGACAGGTTTCTTCCAGACGTGACGCTTGGCTTTCAGGCCAAGAGTTCAATCTTGGTTTCATCAGACCAGAAAATCTTGTTTCTCATGGTCAGAGTCCTTTAGGTGCCTTTTGGTAAACTCCAAGTGGGCTGTCATGTGCCTTTTACTGAGGAGTGGCTTCCGTCTGGCACTCTACTATAAAAGCCTGATTGGTGGACTGCTGTAGAGATGGTTGTCCTTCTGGAAGGTTCTCACATTTCCACAGAGGAACTCTGGAGCTCTGTCAGAGTGACCATTGGGTTCTTGGTCACCTCCCTGACCAAGGCCCTTCTCCCCCGATTGCTCAGTTTGGCCGGGCGACCAGCTCTAGCAAGAGTCTTAGTGGTTCCAAACTTCTTCTATTTAAGAATGATGCAGGTCACTGTGTTCTTGGGGACCTTCAATGCTGAAGACTTTTTTTAGGTACACTTCCCCAGATCTGTGCCTCGACACAATCCTATCTCGGAGCTCTATGGACAATTCCTTCGACCTCATGGCTTGGTTTTTGCTCTGACATGGACTGTCAACTGTGGGACCTGAAATAGACATGTGTGTGCCTTTCCAAATCATGTCCAATCAATTGAATTTACCACAGGTGGACTCCGATTAAGTTGTAGAAACATCTCAAGGATGATCAATGGAAACAGGATGCACCTGAGCTCAATTTCGAGTCTCATAGCAAAGGGTCTGAATACTTATGTAAATAAGGTATTTTATTTATTATTATTATTTATACAACTGCAAAACATTCTAAAAACCTGTTTTCACTTTGTCATTATTGGGTATTGTGATGTCATTATGGTGTATTGTGATGTCATTATGGGGTATTGTGTGTAGATAGCTGAAGAAACAAATATATTTGATCATTTTTAGAATAAGGCTGTAACGTAACAAAATGTGGAAAAAGTCAAGGGGTCTGAATACTTTCTGAATGCACTGTATGTTGAGAAACACCAGACACTCCAACCCAAACCAGACAGAGAAAAACAACAAAGGTATTTTAGTTGCCAGAATGTCTTGGCTTTTCAGCTTTTAACTAGCCTAACTTCTTACTTAAACATGTAGTGTGAGTTTAATAGAACGACGAGACCAGGGTCCATTGACCTAGCAGTTGTTTAATCATTAGCTGTCAGTCTGTAGACTTTGCACGGAGCAAAGGTACATCTCTGTGACTCAGCAGGAGGACATAGGCAGAATCATTTAAGGTATAGGCTACACTTGTCAGAATGTCGAAGTCGGAAGTTTACGTACACTTAGGTTGGATTCAATTAAAACTTGTTTTTCAACCACTCCACTATAGTTTTGGCAAGTCGGTTAGGACATCTACTTTGTGCATGACACAAGTCATTTTTCCAACAATTGTTTACAGACAGATTATTTCACATATAATTCACTGTGTCACAATTCCAGTGGGTCAGAAGTTTCCATACACTAAGTTGACTGTGCCTTCAAACAGCTTGGAAAATTCCTGAAAATTATGTAATGGATTTAGAAGCTTCTGATAGGCTAATTCACATAATCAAAGAAATCAGACAAGACCTCAGCAAAAAAATTGTAGACCTGCACAAGGCTGGTTCATCCTTGTGAGCAATTTCCAAACGCCTGAAGGTACCACGTTCATCTGTACAAACAATAGTACGCAAGTATAAACACCATGAGACCATGCAGCCGTCATACCGCTCAGCAAGGAGACGCGTCTCCTAGAGATTAATGTACTTTGGTGTGAAAAGTGCAAATCAATTCCAGAACAACAACAAAGGACCTTGTGAAGATGCTGGAGGAAACAGGTACAAAAGTATCTATATCCACAGTAAAACGAGTCCTATATCGACAT
>NW_019945545.1:8267-14121 GCF_002910315.2 Salvelinus sp. IW2-2015 | reverse complement strand
ACTAGCCTAACTTCTTACTTATTAAACATGACCATACTTCGTCTTCAGTTGAGTTTCAAATTTGACCCCTCATATTAAACGACAGAGTACCCCCAGAGGGCTTTAGTCCATTGACACCTAGCAGTGTTTCTCAATGTATAGCTGTCTCGTCGTAGACTTTGCCACGGAGCCAAAGTACATCTCTGTGACTCAGCAGGAGGACATAGGCAGATCATTTAAGGTTATGGCTACACTTGTCAGAATGTCGAAGTCGGAAGTTACGTTACACTTAGGTTGGATTCAATTAAAATTGTTTTTCAACCCATCTCCACTATAGTTTTGACAAGTCGGTTAGCGACATCTACTTTGTGCATGAACACCAAGCTCATTTTTCAACAAATTGTTTACAGACAGATTATTTCACATATAATTCACTGTTCACATTCCAGTGGGTCAGAAGTTTCCATACACTAAGGTTGACTTGTGCCTTCAAACAGCTTGGAAAATTCCTGAAAAATTATGTAATGGATTTAGAAGCTTCTGATAGCTAATTTCACATTAACAAAGAAATCAGAAAGACCTCAGCAAAAAAATGAACATGTTCCGATAGACCTGCACAAGGCTAGGTTCTCCTGTGACAATTTCCAAAGCCTGAAGTACCACGTCATCTGTACGAAAACAAATAGTACGCAAGTATAAACACCATGTTGAGACCATGCAGCCCGTCATACCGCTCAGCCAAGAGACGCGTCTCCTAGAGATTAATGTACTTTGGTTGTGAAAACGTGCAAATCAATTCCAGAACAAAACAAAGACCTTGTCGAAGATGACTGGAGGAAACAGGTAACCAAAATATCTATTCCACAGTTAAAACGGTCCAATATCGACATAACCTTGAAGGCCGCCTCAGCAAGAGAAGCCACTGCCTCACAAACCTTGCCATAACAAAGAAGATTTACTTTTTTTCGACGAAATGTCCTCTTGTTGAGGTGAACAAAAATGTCAAGAACAACTGTTTGGCCATACATGACCCATGCGTTATGGTTTTTGCAGCAAAAAGGGAGGAGGCTATGCCAACCAAAGAACACCATCCAACCGTGAAGCACGGGGGTGCAGCATCATGTTGTGGGGGTGCTTTGCTGCAGGAGGGACTGCGTGCACTTCCACAAAATAGGAAGACATCATGAGGCAGGAAAATTATGTGGATATATTGAAGCAACATCTCAAGACGTCAGTCAGAAAGTTAAGCTTGGTCGCAAATGGGTCTTTCAAATGGACAATGACCCCAAGCATACTTCCAAAGTTGTGGTAAAATGGCGGTAAAGGACAACAAAGTCAAGGGTTTGGAGTGGCCATCACAAAGCCGCTGACACTCAATCCTATTTGAAAAGTTTGTGGGCAGAACTGAAAAACGTGTGCGAACAAGAGGAGGCCCTACAAAACCTGACTCAGTTTACCACCAGCTCTGTCAGAGAGATGGGTGCCCAGAACTTCACCCACTTATTGTGGGAAAGCTTGTGAAGCTACCCGGAAAACGTTTGACCCAAGTTAAACAATTTAAAGGCAATGCACCAAATACTAATGGAGTGTATGTAAACTTCCGACCCTCTGGGAATGTGATGAACGGAAAATAAAAGCTGAAATAAATCATCTTCTCTACTATTATTCTGGACATTTCACATTCTTAAAATAAAGTGGTGATCCTAACTGACCTAGACAAGGGAATCTTTACAAGGATTAAATGTCAAGAATTTGTGAAAACTGAGTTTAAATGTAGTTTTGCTAAGTTGTCTAGTGAACTTCCGACTTAAACTGATCTTCAGAATATCAGAATATCATGCATTATGTCCATCTCATCACCATGCATTATGGTTCATCTCATTACCATGCATTATGTCAACTCATACCATGCATTATGTCAGCTCATACCATGCATTATGTCAGCTCATACCATGCATTATGTCACCTCATACCATGCATTATGTCAGCTCATACCATGCATTATGTCAGCTCGCATCATCATACGTCAGCTATACCATGGCATTAATGTCAGCTCATACCATGCATTTATGTCAGCTTATATCATGGCATTTATCGATCGCTCACATCAATGCATTACTGTCAGCTCATACATGCCATTATGTCAGCTCAAAAACCATGCCATTATGTCAGCTAATACCATGCATTATGTCAGCTCATACCACTACATTTATGTCAAACTAATACCATGCATTATGGTCAGGCTCATACCATCATTATGTCGAGCTCATATGAAACATTATGTCAGCTCATACCATGCATTATGTCAGCTCATATGAAGCATTCATGTTCAGCTCATACCATGCATTAGTGTCAGCTCATACCATGCATTAATGTCAGCTTATATCGTGCATTATGTCAGCTCACATCATGCATTTATGTCAACTCATATGAAGCATTATGTCAGCTCACATCATGCTACGTCAGCTCATACCATGCATTATGTCAGCTCATACCATGCATTATGTCAGGTCACATCATGCATTATGTTAACTCATATGAAGCATTATGTCAGCTCATACCATGCATTATGTCAGGTCATACCATGCATTATGTCAGGTCATATCATGCTACTCTGTCTTCTACTTTCTCCAGTCTGTATGGGGTTGCCTATAGGCCTTCCGTATTTAGTGTCACACAACGTGATAGGCTACATATTGTAGGTACATGATAGATATATTGTAGCGTAATAACATTACTACTACACTACATTGTAGCGACACTTGAACACGTAGGCTATTGGGGTTAACTGCACGCCCAATGAACAGTTAATGTCTGCATCAACAAAATGCAAAACGACAGACATATAACTGTAATTCATCTGAGGACGACCATTCGGATCGTGCGTCGCTTCTAACCCCACCTCATCCGTTCCGCTGTCGGGCACTTTGCAGTAGACCTCCCCGGTGGAAGGGTCGTAGGAGTCGATGTGTCGGGAGCACGGGACGAACTTTCCTCCGATGTAGTTCTCAAGAACGAGGTGTTTTCGGTGGTCAGCGGTCTTCGACATGGCTCGGCTGGCAAATAATGTTATTATTTAAAAAACTATACTGTTCAAATAATGGCGAGTTGAGGTAGAGACCAGTGTGAGAAAATATACATCACCTGTGGAGACACTCGGCTCGCAGGTACAGATGTTCTCACTTCTAACGGGACCCTGGAGTCCCTCCCACTTTACTACCAGTGTAGTGGGCGTCCCAAAATACAGCCTATTACTTAATGCACTACTTTAGAACAGAGCTCATAGGGCTCTGGTCAAAAATAGGGAACCTTAAAGGGAAAAGGGAGGCCTTTAGGAAGCGTTGTTGTCAGTGTTTACATTGCGGGTCATATGGTCCAAAGGTACAGTAGTTAGTGCCATAGACCAATAGAAACTTCTAAAATCGTTATTGATGGGACGAGGCACCAATCTTTGTGGAGTGGAGGCGGGACGTTGATAGTATACGACGTTCAATAACTTACATAGCATACAGAAAATAAACTAGATCCACTTTTCTAGATCCCCGACAATACAGCCCCACAGTGGAAGTGTCATAATACCCATAAAACCTAACAGTCAAATAGGGAAATGATTCCAATAATTTGTACACCATTCATTTTTCTCATAGATTGACAAAGACTCCAGCCACCCTAGTCATAGACAGGTCTCTCTGCTACCGCACTGCTCTCTGCTACCAGAGCGCCAAGTCTAGGTCCAAAAGGATTCTTAACAGCTTCTACCCGCAAGCAATACGACTCCTGAACAGTTAATGAAATGGCTTCCCAGACTATTTGCACCCCTCCTCTTTTACAGTGCTGCTACTCTCTGTTTATTATCTATGCATAGTCACTTTAACTCTACCTACATGTACACTCGCGCTCAAAAGTTTGGGGTCACCTAGACATGTCCTTATTTTTGAAAGAAAAGCACAGTTTTTGTCCATTAAAATAACATCAAATTGATCAGAAATACAGTGTAGACATTGTTAATGTTGTAAGTGACTATTGTAGCTGGAAACGGCAGATTTTTAATGGAATATCTACATAGGCGTACAGAGGCTCATTATCAGCAACCATCACGCCTGTGTTCCAATGGCACGTTGTGTTAGCTAATCCAAGTTTATCATTTTAAAAGGCTAATTGATCATTAGAAAACCTTTTTGCACAGCTGAAAACTGTTGATCTGATTAAAGAAGCAATAAAACTGGCCTTCTTTAGACTAGTTGAGAATCTGGAGCATCAGCATTTGTGGGTTCGATTACAGGCTCAAAATGGACAGAAACAAAGACCTTTCTTCCGAAACTCGTCAGTCTATTCTTGTTCTGAGAAATGAAGGCTATTCCATGAGAGAAATTACCAAGAAACTGAAGAACTCTTATAATGCTGTGCACTACTCCCTTCACAGAACAGCGCAAACTGGCTCTAACCAGAATAGAAAGAGGAGTGGGAGGCCCCGGTGCACAACTGAGCAAGAAGACAAGTACATTAGAGTGTCTAGTTTGAGAAACAGATGCCTCACAAGTCCTCAACTGGCAGCTTCATTAAATAGTACCGGCAAAACACCAGTCTCAACGTCAACAGTGAAGAGGCGACTCCGGGATGCTGGCCTCCTTCGAGTTGCAAAGAAAAAGCCATATCTCAGACTGGCCAATAAAAAGAAAAGATTAAGATGGGCAAAAGAACACAAACACTGGACAGGGGAAGATTGGGAAAAAAGTGTTATGGACAGACTAATCTAATTTTGAGGTGTTCGGATCACAAAGAACATTCGTGAGATGCAGAAAAAACATTTAAGATGCTGGAGGAGTACTTAACGCCATTTTTCAAGAATGGAGGAGGAAATGTGATGGTCTGGGGGTGCTTTGGTGGTGGTAAAGTGGGAGATTTGTACAGGGTAAAAGGGATCTTGAAGAAGGAAGGCTATCACTCCATTTTGCAACGCCGTGCCATACCCTGTGGACGGCGCTTATTTGGAGCCAATTTCCTCCTACAACAGGACAATGGCCCAAAGCACAGCTCCAAACTATGCAAGAACTCTTTAGTGAAGAAGCAGACAGCTGGTATTCTGTCTATAATGGAGTGGCCAGCACAGTCACCGGATCTCAACCCTATTGAGCTGCTGTGGGAGCAGCTTGACCGTATGGTACGTAAGAAGTGCCCATCAAGCCAATCCAACTTGTGGGAGGTGCTTCAGGATGCATGGGGTGAAATCTCGTCAGATTACCTCAACAAATTGACAACAAGAATACCAAAGGTCTGCAAGGCTGTAATTGATGCAAATGGAGGATTCTTTGATGAAAGAAAAAGTTTGAAGGACACAATTATTATTTCAATTAAAAATCATTATTTATAACCTTGTCAACGTCTCTTGACTATATTTCCTATTCCTTTTACAACTCATTTCATCATTCATGTCTGTTTTTCATGGAAAACAAGGACATTTCTAAGTGACCCCAAAACTTTTGAACGGTAGTGTATACATACATGCAGTACCAGTCAAAAGTTTGAACACACCTACTCATTCCAGGGTTTTTCTTTATTTTTACTATTTTCTAGATTGTAGAATAATAGTGAAGACATCAAAACTATGAAATAACACATATGGAATCATGTAGTAACCAAAAAACTGTTAAACAAATAAAAATATATTTTATATTTGAGATTCTTCAAAGTAGCCACCCTTTGCCTTGATGACAGCTTTGCACACTCTTGGCATTATCTCAACCAGCTTCATGACGTAGTCACCTGGAATGCATTTCAATTAACAGGTAAATTACCAAAAACATGAAGAACTCTTATAATGCTGTGCCACTACTCCTCACAGAACAGCACAAACTGGCTTCTAACCAGAATAGAA
>NW_019945545.1:0-4393 GCF_002910315.2 Salvelinus sp. IW2-2015 | reverse complement strand
ATGCTGGAAAAAATAAATTTGTGAAATCTTTCTTCTTAATGCGTGTAGCAATCACTGTGTTTGTGCAGAAAGGTAGGGGTGGTATACAAAGAAGCCCTATTTCTGGTAAAAGACCAAGTCCATATTAGTGGCAAAAAGCTCAAATAAAGCAAAAAACGACAGGTCATTCATACGTTTAAGACATGAAGGTCAGTCAATATGGAATAATTTCAAGAAAAACCTCTTGGAATGAGTAATGGTGTCCAAACACTTTGACTGGTACTGTATATACATATAATATATTTTTATTATGGTTTTTTTTTTTTTTTATTTTTTCTTTTCTCCTAATTTCTGAAACACAATTTGAATGCACAGAGATTACCGTGAAGAGATCCTGATGCCCATTGTTGTGCCATTTCCATCCCTCGCCGTCACCTAATTGTTTCAGTATATCACATGCACAGTCCCCAATGTCGCAAGGAATCTGAACACAATTCCTGGTGGCTACACCATGGGCCAGCTGCCATCACTCACCAGACCACATATTGAGCATGTTTGGGATGCTCATGGATTGACGTGTACAACACGTGTCCAGCTTCCGCCGAATATCCAGCAACTTCACCAAGGCCAATTGAATAGACTGTGGACGACACATCTCCCCAGGCCCGAATCAACAGCCGATCAAACTCTATATGCGATAGGAGAAGTCGTCACGCGATGAGGCAAATGGTGGTCGATACCTTGATACGGACTGGAATCTGAGCCACGACTTAAGCAAAAGCGACAAGAACCCAGTGGTCTAGTGGGGAGGGAAACTGAACACTAGCTGCTATTGGCAAGAGGTTTATGTACTTTTTTCCATCTTCATTTGGTGATGTCACATAGTGCAGGCCAAAACTCCTATCCCATCCTAAAAAACAAACAAAATCTAGGGGAAATCACGGTATACTCATGTATATTATGGTGACGTCAATACCTTCTCGAGGTGTTCTCTCTGCTGACCGCAGAGCTCCGTTATGCTGTTGTCAGCGGTCGGAGGGATGAGCCATCTTCTCATTCTCCTCGTGTGCCCACAAACCATCTTCCAGGAAACCCCTCTGGGTAGTTAAAACCCTCCTCGTCTACGTAGATCCTTACTGGTCAGCAGACAGATCTCACCCTGGTGAGGAGAGGAGGGAAGAGGAGGAGGAAGAGAGAGGAGGAAGCAGGAGGAAAGGAAGAGGAGGATAAGGAGGAGGAGTGATGAGGAGGAAGATGAGGAGGAGGAAGGGGAGGAGGAAAGAAGAGAAGGAGGAGGAAGAGGAGAGGTAGGAGAAAAGAGGAGTGGGAGGCCCCGGTGCACAACTGAGCAAGAGGACAAGTACATTAGAGTGTCTAGTTTGAGAAACAGATGCCTTACAAGTCCTCAACTGGCAGTGTCATTAAATAGTACCCGCAAAACACCAGTCTCAATGTCAACAGTGAAGAGGCAACTCCGGGATGCTGGCCTTCTAGGCAGAGTTCCTCTGTCCAGTGTCTGTGTTCTTTTGCCCATCTTAATCTTTTATTTTTATTGGACAGTCTACGATTGAGCAAAGCCCTGTGTGATGGGGGACCTTTATGTTGAATAGCAGAAATCTGGCCCTGAAGCGGGAACACAATCTGATTGGCTCCTTGATATCACAGAACACACAACCCACACTAGAGGAGACTCATTAACACTACAGTGCAGGGTTAATACAGACAGACTGGAGTAGACTCATTAACACTACAGTACAGGGTTAATACAGACACTAGAGGAGACTCATTAACACTACAGTACAGGGTTAATACAGACACTGGAGAAGACTCATTAACACTACAGTACAGGGTTAATACAGACACTAGAGGAGACTCATTAACACTACAGTACAGGGTTAATACAGACACTAGAGGAGACTCATTAACACTACAGTACAGGGTTAATACAGACACTGGAGGAGACTCATTAACACTACAGGGCCCGCAACGAGGGTCCCCAGTCCGGGGCCCGCAACGAGAGTCCCAAGTCCGGGGTCGGCGATGAGGGTCCCCGCACCAGAGGCACCACCAAAGTGGGGTGAGCCAGAGGTGGAGCGGGGTCCACGTCCCGCACCAGAGCCGCCACCGCGGATTGATGCCGACCCAGACCCTCCCCTAGAGGTTCAGGTTTTGCGGCCGGAGTCCGTACCTTTGGAGGGGGGTACTGTCACGCCATGACCTTAGAGAGCCTTTTTTATGTCTCTTTTTGGTTTGGTCAGGGTGTGATTTGGGGTGGGCATTCTATGTCCTTTACTTCTATGATTTTGTATTTCTTTGTTTTGGMCGGGTATGGTTCTCAATCAGGGACAGCTGTCTATCGTTGTCTCTGATTGGGAACCATACTTAGGTAGCCCTTTTCCCTCCTTTCAGTGTGGGAAGTTAACTTTGTTAGAGGCTTCATAGCCCTGTTAAGCTTCACGGTCGGTTTGTATTGTTTATTGTTTTGTTGGCGACATTGAAATTAAAAGGAATATGTACGCTGACCACGCTGCACCTTGGTCTTCTTCCAGCATCGGCCGCGACAATATGGGTGATTGTTAATGGGTCAATTGATGACTACAACCATCAAATTAGTAACACTAGTTTAAAGGATCATTCATGTTATTAACTGTGGTCTACATTCATGTTATAGACTGTGGTCTACATTCATGTTATAGACTGTGGTCTACATTCATGTTATTAACTGTGNTATAGACTGTGGTCTACATTCATGTTATAGACTGTGGTCTACATTCATGTTATTGACTGTGGTCTACATTCATGTTATAGACTGTGGTCTACATTAACTGTGATGTACAGTATTTTCTTAATCTTGATGATGTCACGCCAGTGACGGTCAGACTAACATGGTCTCCTGCTGCTGTCCCATCCAGAGGCTCCTCGTGGAGAGGGATGCCTACAGAGAGAGAAACACCAAATAATGCAGAGCAGAATTAAGCCGATACCAGCTAATTATCAAAATCCAGAAAAGAGACGTTAAATTCTACAACCACCTGAAAGGAAGTGATTCCCAAACCTTCCATAACAAAGCCATCACCTACAGAGAGATGAACCTGGAGAAGAGTCCCCTAAGCAAGCTGGTCCTGGGGCTCTGTTCACAAACACAAACACGCCCCACAGAGCTCAAGGACAGCAACACAATTAGACCCAACCAAATCATGAGAAAACAAAAAGATAATTACTTAACACATTGGAAAGACTTAACAAAAAAACAGAGCAAACTAGAATGCTATTTGGCCCTAAACAGAGAGTACACAGTGGCAGAATACCTGACAACTGTGACTGACCCAAACTTAAGGAAAGCTTGGATTATGTACAGACTCAGTGAGCATAGCCTTGCTATTGAGAAAGGCCGCCGTAGGCAGACCTGGCTCTCAAGAGAAGACAGGCTATGTGCACACTGCCCACAAAATAAGGTGGAAACTGAGCTGCACTTCCTAACCTCCTGCCAAATGTATGACCATATTAGAGACACATATTTCCCTCAGATTACACAGATCCACAAAGAATTTGATATTTTGATAAACTCCCATATCTACTTGGTGAAATACCACAGTGTGTCATCACAGCAGCAAGATTTGTGATCTGTTGCCACAAGAAAAGGGCAACCAGTGAAGAACAAACACCATTGTAAATACAACCCATATTTATGTTTATTTATTTTCCCTTTTGTACTTTAACTATTTGTATATCGTTACAATACTGTATATAGACATAATATGACATTTTAAATATCTTCATTATTTTGGAACTTTTATGAGTGTAATGTTCACTGTTCATTTTTATTGTTTATTTCACTTTTGTTTATTATTTATTTCACTTGCTTTGGCAATGTTAACATATGTTTCCATGTCAATAAAGCCCCTTAAATTGAAAATGAATTGAGAGAAAGAGAGAGACAGAGAGAGAGACAGAGAGAGAGAGAGAGAGAGAGAGAGAGAGAGCATGTATTTCGTATGTCTTTCAAATACCACAAGGTGGCAGTGTTGTATTATTAAAACACAGTACTTTTTAACAGTGCATATCTCGTTTGGGGGGGGGGTGTGGCCAGTACTCTCCTGTCTCCTGTCTGAACGTACCCAGCCTCCATCTACCCTGTTACACAAAATCCTGATCTACAACCACAGAGAAAATAACACAGTTATTATTATGTGTTATCTAATGAAAGGGCTTGTTACGTGATTATATGGGCATTATGTGATCTCACCTTTAACCACGTCTGAGACACACAGTCTAAAGGGCTTGTCTATCAACCTCTGGGGCGAGGTTGAAACAATCAATGGAGAGACAGAGAGAGAGAGAGAGAGAGAGAGAGAGGACGAGGAGGAGGAGGAGGAGGAAAGAGAGAGAGAGGAGGATGGGGAGAGAGAGAGAG
>NW_019945544.1:50484-54337 GCF_002910315.2 Salvelinus sp. IW2-2015 | reverse complement strand
GAGAGTAGATTGCCATAGAAGTGGTCATGCTCACAGTCCTCGGCATGGACTGGTGCTCTCTAGCTGTGGTCTGCCAGCTAGGACTGCTCTGCATGACTTGTACTCCTATTATAACAGAGTGGAGGGCCCTTAGGGTTCTGTAACAGAGTGGAGTGGCCTCAGGTTCTGTACAGAGTGGAGGGCACCTAGGGTTTCTGTAACAGAGTGGAGGGCTCCTCTAGGTTTGTAACAGAGTGAGGCCCTCTGGTTTCTTAACAGAGTGGAGGGTCCTCAGGTTCCTGTAACAGAGTTGGAGGGGCTCTTAGGTTTGTAACAGAGTGGAGTGCCGTCTGAACAGGCTCTAGGTTTTATAGACAGAGTGGCCTCAGTTAAAGTGTGGGGCCCTCTAGGTTCTGTAACAGAGTGGGGGCTCTAGGTTCTAACAGAGTTCGCTAGTCTACAGAGTGGAGGGCTCCAGGTTGTAACAGAGTGGAGGGCCCTAGGTTCTATGACAGAGTGGACGGCCTTTAGGTTTGTAAGCAGAGTGGAGGGGCCTCTAGGTTCTATAACAAGAGTGGAGGGCTTCCAGGGTTCTATACAGAGTGAGAAGCTCTATGGTTTCTACTAACAGAGTGGAGGGCCCACGGTTCTGTAACAGAGTGGAGGGCCCCAGAGGTTTGTTAACAGAGTGGGAGGGCCTCTAGGTTTTGATACAGAGTTGGAGGGCCCTCTGGTTTCTAGTAACAGAGTGGAGGGCCTCGCAGGTTCTGTAAGAGTGGAGCGGCTCTAGGTTTGTAGCAGATGGAGGGCCCTCAGTTCTACTAAGGTGGAGGGCCTCAGGTTTCTGTAACAGCAGTGGAGGGCCTCTGGTTATTAACAAGAGTGGAGGGCCTCCGGTTCTGTACAGGAGTGGAGGGCGCTCTCGGTTTTGTACAGAGTGGAAGGGCCCTAGTTCCATAACGATGAGTGTCTGGTCTTAAACAGAGGGTGTCCGGTTAAGCGGAGGGCCTCTAGGTTCTATACAAGAGTGAAAGGGCCTCAGAGTTCTGATACACAGAGTAGGAGGCCCTCACGTGCTTCTGCTAACACGGTGGAGGCGCTCCAGGTTCTGTAAAGAGTGGGAGGGGCCTCTAGGTTCTATCAGTGAGCTCCAGGGTAAAGCTGGAGGGCGCTCTAGGTTTCTGAAGCAGAAGTGGAGTGCTCTAGGTTCTGTACTAGGTGGAGGGCCTCTAGGTTTTGTAACAGAGTGGGGGCCTCTAGGTTCTATAACAGAGTGGAGGGCCCCAGGTGTCTGAACATAGAGTGGAGGGCCCTCTAGGTTTATAAGCAAGTGGAGAGGCCCTCCAGGTTTGTACAGAAGTGGAGGGCCTCTGGTTTAGATGGTGCCTTACTAGTAATAAAGGTGGAGGGCCTCCAGGTTCTGTAAACAGGTGGAAGGGCCTTAGGGTTTTTGTAACAGAGTGGAGGCCCTCTAGTTGCGGTTAACAGAGTGGAGGGCCTCTAGGTTCTATACAGGGTAGCTAGTTTCTGAGTGGAGGGCCCTCTATGTGTAGTGGCTTAGTTGTAACAAGAAGTGGAGGGCCCTCTAGGTTTATTAACAGAAGTGGAGGGCCTCTAGTTCTAGTACCAGAGTGATGCCTCCTAGGTTCTGTAAAGAGTGGAGGGCCTCTAGGTTCTGTAAGAGTGGCAGGGCCTGCGCACGAAGTAGGCCTTAGGTTTCTATAACAGAGTGGAGTGCCCGTCTAGGTTTTATAAGAGTGGAGGGCTCCTCTAGGTTTTGTAACAGAGGGAGGCGCTACTAGGTTCTGTAACAGAGTGAGAATGTGCCTCTAGGTTCTATAACAGAGTGGAGGGCCCTCTAGGTTTTCTTAACAGAGTGGAGGGCCATCTAGTGTCGATAGGCCCCTCTAGGTAATACAGAGTGGAGGGCCTCTAGGTTCTGTAAACAGAGTGGAGGGCCCTTCTACGGTTTGCTATAACATGAGTGGGAGGGCCTCTTAGGTTGGCTTACAGAAGTGAGGGCCTCTAGGATCTATACAGAAGTGGAGGGGCTCTAGGTTTGTAACAGAGTGGAGGGCATCTAGGATTTATAACAGAGTGGGAGGGCCGCTCTAGGTTCTGTAAAAGAGTGGAGGGCCATCTAGATCTTGATAAGAGTGGAGGGCCCTCTAGGTTTGTACTAAGAGGTGGAGTGGCGCTTTAGGTTCTATAACAGAGTGGAAGGGCTCTAGGTCTATTGAAAGAGTGGAGGGGCTACTAGGTTCTGTAACAGGAGTGGGGGCCCTCTAGGTTCTGTAACAGAGTGGAGGGCCCTCTAGGTTCTGTACAGAGTGGAGGGCTCTAGGTTTATAACAGAGTGGAGGGCTCTAGTTCATGTAAGAGTGGAGGGCCTCATAGGATTTAACAGAGTGGAGGGCTCTTAGGTTCTATAACAGAGTGGAGGGCATCTAGGATCTATAACAGAGTGGAGGGCCTCTAGGTTCTATAACAGAGTGGAGGGCCATTAGGATCTATAACAGAGTGGAGGGCCTCTAGGTTCTATAACAGAGTGGAGGGCCCTCTAGGTTCTATAACAGAGTGGAGGGCCCTCTAGGTCTATGACAGAGTGGAGGGCCTTCTAGGTTCTATTAGACAGAGTGGAGTGCCCTCTAGGTTTCTATAACAGAGTGGAGGGCCTCTAGGTTCTATAACAGAGTGGGGGATTGGTTCATAAAGGTGGAGGGCCCTCTAGGTTCTGTAAAGAGTGGAGTGGCTCTAGGTTCTATAAAGAGTGGAGGGTCTTCTAGGTTCTATAGACAGAGTGGAGGGCCTCTAGTTATATAACAGAGTTTGGAGGGCCTCTAGGTTCTATAACAGAGTGGAGGGCCCTCTAGGTTTTATAACCTGTGTCCTTTGCAGGAGAGGCGGGAGAGCGGGATCAAACTGAGCATGCCCAGAAGTCCTGAGAGAGGAGTCTTATTTCAGCATCAAACTATTGAAGCCACGTGTACAGTAAACGCACAATGTCGTATGAAATGTCCTACTTTATAATGATCCAAGCCAGTCATGAGAGTACTAAAGTTCTTATATCATGGATGAAATCAGGGGTTAAATATCCTAAAGGATGTTAATAATACATCATTAATTATTAAAATTAACTCATTCCTTACTTTCACACCTGCAATACAGACTCGATGTTATATTTCGTGCAGTAAAAGTTGTTCTAAGAATTGAATCTGAGGCCAGCTGAGATATTGTGCATATTTCAGGCTTTTTTTGTTGTTGTATTGACACAGTACTTCAACTTCTGATCAAGGGTTGTTTGTTTTAATCACTTGTGATTATGAACAATAAACATTTGTAGATAGTCCTGCAATAGCCAAGTGTTATCTTCCGCCGGTAACCGGGGCCCCTGAATAAACCACTTTTGTTATTGGTGGATGAAAATCAATTGGATTCAAATACAACAACCAATGGAATACGGTTATATTTCACGAGACCCAAATATGGTATTATATCTCAGAATCATGGAATCATCCAAACCGGCAGGAACACGTGTGAAGAAGCCAGTTGAACGAAGAGCAGAAATGAGAGACGTTAGCTAGGTAGTGACACGCAACAAACCCAAAACAGACCTGCCTGTGGCAGCCTGGGATGTGTCAGTATCCTGGTTTATAATGGTGTGTCAGAGTATCCTGGTTTATAATGATGTGTAATGATGTGTAATGGTGTGTCAGAGTATCCTGGTTTATATGGTGTATCAGAGTATCCTGGTGTGTAATGGTGTGTCAGAGTATCCTGGTTTATATGGTGTATGATGATGTGTCAGAGTATCCTGGTGTGTAATGGTGTGTCAGAGTATCCTGGTTTATATGGTGTGTCAGAGTATCCTGGT
>NW_019945544.1:44855-49805 GCF_002910315.2 Salvelinus sp. IW2-2015 | reverse complement strand
ATACTCTGAACACCCATTTATAAACCAGGATACTCTGACACACCATTACACAACCAGGATACTCTGACACACCATTTACACACCAGGATACTCTGACACACCATTACACACCAGGATACTCTGACCACACCATTTATAAACCAGGATACTCTACACACCATATAAAACCAGATACTCTGACACACCATTATAACACCAGGATACTCTGACACACCATTAAACCAGGATACTCTGACACACCAGTACACCACCAGGATACTCTGACACACCATTAATAAACCAGGATACTCTGACACACCATGTACACACCAGGATACTCTGACACACCATTAACCAGGATACTCTGACACACCATACACACCAGGATACTCTGACACAACATTATAAACCAGGATACTCTGACACACCATACACACCAGGATACTCTGACACACCATTATAAACCAGAATACTCTGACACACCAGTACACACCAGGATACTCTGACACACCATTATAAAACCAGGATACTCTGACACACCATTACACACCAGGATACTCTGACACACCATTTAAACACCAGGATACTCTGACACACCAGTACACACAGGATACTCTGACAACACCATTACACACCAGGATACTCTGACACACCATTATAAACCAGGATACTCTGACACACCATTACACACCAGGATACTCTGACACACCATTAGTAAACCAGGATAATCTGACACACCATATAAACCAGGATACTCTTGACACACCATTATAAACCAGATACTCTGACACACCATTTACACACCAGGATACTCTGACACACCATTATAAACCAGGATACTCTGACACACCAGTATACACCAGGATACTCTGACACACACCATATAAACCAGGATACTCTGACACACCATTAACAACCAGGATACTCTGACACACCATTATAAACCAGGGGATACTCTGACACACCATTACACACCAGGATACTCTGACACACCATTATAAACCAGGATACTCTGACACACCAGTACACACCAGGAAACTCTGACACACCATTACACCACCAGGATACTCTGACACACCCATATTAACCAGGATACTCTGACAATCATACACACCATTATAAACCAGAACTCTGACACACCAGTACACACCAGATACTCTGACACACCAGTTACACACCAGGATACTCTGACACACCATTATTAAACCAGGATACTCTGACACCACCAGTACACACCAGGATACTCTGACACACCAGTACACACCAGGATCTCTTGACACACCATTATAAACCAGGATACTCTGACACACCATAACACCAGGATACTCTGACACACCAGTACACACCAGTATACTCTGACACACCATTATAAACCAGGATACTCTGACACACCATTATAACCAGGATACTCTGGACACACCAGTACACACCAGGATACTCTGAACACCAGTACACACCAGGATACTCTGACACACATTAAAACCAGGATACTCTGACACACCATTACACACCAGGATACTCGACACACCATATAAAACAGGATACTCTGACACACCATTATAAACCAGGATACTCTGACACACCATATAAACCAGGGATACTCTGCGACACACCATTACACACCAGGATACTCTGACACACCATTACACACCAGGATACTCTGACACACCATTACACACCAGGATACTCTGACACACCATTATAAACCAGGATACTCTGACACACCATTATAAACCAGGATACTCTGACACACCATATAAACCAGGATACTCGACACACCATTATAAACCAGGATACTCTGACACACCATTATAAACCAGGATACTCTGACACACCATACACACCAGGATACTCTGACACACATTATAAACCAGGATACTCTGACACACCAGTACACACCAGGATACTCTGACACACCATTATAAACCAGGATACTCTGACACACATACACACCAGATACTCCGACACACCATTATAAACCAGGATACTCTGACACACCATTATAAACCAGGATACTCTGACACACCATTATAAACCAGGATACTCTGACACACCATTACACACCAGGATACTCTGACACACCATTACACACCAGGATACTCTGACACACCATTACACACCAGGATACTCTGACACACCATTATAAACCAGGATACTCTGACACACCATTATAAACCAGGATACTCTGACACACCATATAAACCAGGATACTCTGACACCACCATTATAAACCAGGAACTCTGACACCCATATAAACCAGGATACTCTGACACACCAGTACACACCAGGATACTCTGACACACCATTATAAACCAGGATACTCTGACACACCAGACACACCAGGATACTCTGACACAACATATAAACCAGGATACTCTTGACACACCATTACACACCAGGATACTCTGACACACCATTATAAACAGGATACTCTGACACACCAGTACACACCAGGATACTCTGACACACCATATAAACCAGGTACTCTGACACACCATTACAACACCAGGATACTCTGACACACCATTTATAAACCAGGATACTCTACACACCATACACACCAGGATAACTCTGACACACCATTACACACCAGGATACTCTGACACACCATTATAAACCAGGATACTCTGACACACCATTACACACCAGGATACTCTGACACACCATTATAAACCAGGATACTCTGACACACCATATAACCAGGATACTCTGACACACCACCATTATAAACCAGGATACTCTGACACACCATACACACCAGGATACTCTGACACACCATTATAAACCAGGATACTCTGACACACCAGTACACACCAGGATACTCTGACACACCATTATTAAACCAGGATACTTCTGACACACCATTACACACCAGGGATACTTCTGACACACCATTACACACCGGATGACAGAGACAGAGACAGAGACAGAGACAGAGAGACCCGGGAGCAGTGTCATAGTCGTTAACATCTGCAAATTCAGACACAATGGTATCACTGCTCAGGTTCACATCAGTTATGTCATCTTGTACATTTACATTTGAGTTATTTAGCGGGACGCTATATGATCCAGAGCGACTTCAATTCGTACATTCATCTTATTAAGARAGCTTAGTGAGACAACACATCACAATCGTATCAGTACATATTCCCTTCAAATATTTATCAGTATTTATTAAAAACCAGATAACTTGAAGTCTACACATCATCCATCTCAGTACCTTTTATCGGTGTGTTGGTTTCCTCCAACGTCGGTTTTGAGCCGGACACCAACGTCGGTGTTTGGTATGGTGTTGGATGGCCCATCTTCTTTCCCTCTTGGTTGCATAGTCATCAAATGTATTTATAAAGCCCTTTTTTTTTATTTTTTACATCAACAGATGTCACTAAGTGCTGTACAGAAACCCAGCCTAAAACCCCAAACGGCAAGCAATGCAGACTATGAAGCTCTATAAGCCAATATGTATTCCATATACAGGGATATGCAATGGGGACATTTATATAATATTGGAACATGTTTTAAAACCTACATGTCACTTAAATATGAATCACTTTTAATGGTTAGTGTTTCTGTAGGTTGGGGGCTTTCATCAAGGTTAGTGTTTCTGTTGGGGGCTTTCATCAAGGTTAGTGTTTCTTTATGTTGGGGGCTTTCATCAAGGTTAGTGTTTCTGTTGGGGGCTTTCATCAAGGTTAGTGTTTCTGTAGGTTGGGGGCTTTCATCAAGGTCAAATCAAATCAAATTTTATTAGTCACATACACATGGTTAGCAGATGTTAATGCGAGTGTAGCGAAATGCTTGTGCTTCTAGTTCCGACAATGCAGTAATAACAACAAGTAATCTAACCTAACAAATTCCACAACTACTACCTTATACACACAAGTGTAAAGGGATAAAGAATATGTACATAAAGATATATGAATGAGTGATGGTACAGAACCCTCCGGTGTACACATCACGGACAACCCGAATTGTGTCCACCCACACAGACAGCGTTGTGAAGAAGGCGCAGAGCGCCTCTTCAACCTCAAGAGGCGTGAAGAAATTTCGGCTGGCTCGTGCACCCAAAACACATCACCGCACTCACAACTTCTACAGATGCACAATTGGAGAGCATCCTGTTCAGGGCTTTTATCACCGCCTGGCACGGCCACACTGCTCGCCCTCAACGCGTTAAGGCTCTCCAGAGGGTAGTGAGGTTCTGCAAACGCATTCCCACCGCTCATGTGGGTGTGCACAACACTTCCTATCGCCCTAAGGCAGCACGGATCACAACACTCATCCTACTCACGCCACCCCGAATGCAGTACAACATAACGGACTCAGGAAAGAGCCACTAGGAAGACTCAATCAAAGAGAAACAACCCACCCACCACTGCCCTGCTTCAGAGAGCTATCCGCATATCAAATTTTTCGCTCCACGGAAGCGCGAGGTCAGGTACGAGTGAGTGCTAAATGCAGGCGCGACCGAGAGATATGGCAAAAATGACGAGTCGGTTTGGGTTAGTCTCTACACGATGCCATCAGAAACTGTAAAATCAGCCACCTACCTCACATGTTTAGGCACGGTTAATGCCCGGCTTGCCGTAAGTCGTAGTATCGGCACGGTCAACTCCAGCGACTGCCTAATATAATGGGAATTTGATGGAAATTATGTAAAAATGTCCACTAGCCAACTTTTGTAAAAGCACGAAATGCCCAAGTTAATAACATAACACTCTCGTCATTCACATATCCTACATTACCCCATCCTCATATGTATTATGTATACATCCCTACTGGCTAAGCCTTCTATGAGTGCCATTTGCCTACTTGCACTCTTGCCATCTGTATTATTCTGATATACATGTACACTAGCTCACTTTAAAACTAATCGACCACTTTAATGTTTACAATACCTAAGCTACCCCATCTCATATGTATATACCAGGGTACCTAAATAACATCCTACTGCATCTTGCCCATATGCCA
>NW_019945544.1:41834-43539 GCF_002910315.2 Salvelinus sp. IW2-2015 | reverse complement strand
GTGCCTTTCACACCCCTTGACTTTTTTCATATTTTGTTGTGTTACAGCCTGAATTTAAAATGGATTATGTTTTCATTTTGTGTCACTGGCCTACACCCAATATTCCATAGTGTCAAAGTAGAAGTATGTTTTTACAAATCTTTACAAATGAATTAAAAAATACATCTGAAATGTATTGAGTCAATAAGCATTCAACCCCTTTGTTATGGCAAGCCTAAATAAGTTCAGGAGTAAAAATATGCTTGACAATATGCTTGTCACATAATAATTTGAATGGACTCACTCTGCAATTATAGTGTTTGACTACCTTGTCTCTGTACCCCACACATACAATTATCTATAAGGTCCCTAAGTCGAGCAGATAATTTCAACACAGAATCAACCACAAAGAACAGGGAGGTTTTCCAATGCCTCGCAAAGAAGGGCACCTATTGGTAGATAGGTAAAAAAAAACGTTGAATATCCGTTTGAGCAGGGTGAAGTTATTAATTGCACTTTGGATGGTGTATCAATACACCCAGTCACTACAAAGATACAGGCATCCTTCCTTACTCAGTTGCTGGAGAGGAAGGAAACTGCTCAGGGATTTCACCATGAGGCCAATAGTGACTTTAAAACAGTTAGACTTTAATTGTCATCAGAAAGGACTAGGAGTATTTTAGGATAAAAAGAAACGGAATAGAGCTAAGGACAGGCAAAATTCTAGAGGAAAACCTGGTTCAGTCTGCTTTCCAACAGACACCGGGGTACAAATCCCCCTTTCAGCAGGACAATAACCTAAAACACAAGGCCAAATATACATGGGAGTTCCTCACCAAGGCGACATTGAATGCTCCTGAGTAGCCTAGTTACATTTTTTACTTAAATCGKCTTGAAAATCTATGGCAAGACTTAAAAATGGCTGTCTAGCAATGATCAACAACCAACTTGACAGAGGTTGAAGAATCTTTTTAAAGAATAATGTGTATATTTGTACAATCCAGGTGGGCAAAGCTCTTAGAGACTTACCCAGAAATACTGACAGCTGTAATCACTGTCAAAGGTGATTCCAACATGTATTGACTCAGGGGTGTGAATACTTATGTAAATTCAATATTTCTGTGAATGTTCAATACATTTGGAAAAACCTCTAAAAACATATTTTCACTTTGTCATTATGGGATATTGTGTGTAGATGGTTGAGAAAAAAATCATATTTAATCCATTGAATTCAGACTGTAACACAACAAAATGTGGAAGTCAAGGGGTATAAATACTTGCTGAAGGCACTGTATACATCACACGCCACCACACGCACACACACACACACACACACACACACACACACACACACACACACACACACACACACCACACACACACACACACACACACACACACACACACACACACACACACACACAACACACACACCACACAACACACACACACACACCACCACACCACCCCTCTGTACTCACATTAATCTCTGTCCCACACCCTATCCACTGTCCCTAATGAAAGCTCCGACTCATGTTTGACCCCTAAGCTACAACTCCCCAGGTTGTATCTGTTAGGGGAAACCCAGACCTGTGGACTGTGGACTGCTAGAGGGACTATGGGAATGACCCAGTGTTGGCTTGGTCTCTGCTTCCACTGGGTTGATTCATGCTTTTACTAATGCCTCTTTAAGGTCTACAGACTCTATTTAATTTGGCATTTCCCA
>NW_019945544.1:29998-41809 GCF_002910315.2 Salvelinus sp. IW2-2015 | reverse complement strand
ATTCTGTAGAACCAGCTCCCCGGTCAGTCCTGACTCAGGCTCTCCCAAATGCTCAGGACCCACTGGTTGGTTGCAGCTGATTGCCACTGCAGACATTTTGTTGACTCATGACATTACACAAAGGTTTCAGAGGGTCACATGATAAACAATGTTTTGAAACCATTGCAAACTAGCATAATCGAGAAAACTTTAGTGTAGTTTGTTACAGAATCATTTGAAGTTCATACGTCAACTGCCAAAGTGATGTATGAGTCTCTTCATGCATATTGCTTGTGACAGTGCACATCTCTTTTCAGTGGTTGTGTGTGTTGGGTGTTGTGTGTGTGTGTGTGTGTGTGTGTGTGTGTGGTACATACTGTATGTGACTGTGCGATTCTGAGTGTGTATATATTTACCCTCAGTGACAGGTGGGAATGTGTGTGAGGTGAGAAGTGGGAAATCCAACTCGCCGTGCAGACACACACACTGACGCCTAGCCACACACACACACACACACACACACACACACACACACACACACACACACACACACACACACACACACACACACACACACACACACACACTGCCACCCCTCTCTCTCTTTTCTCTTTCCACATTTTTCTCTCCATCTCCTCTCTTATTTTCCCCTTTCACTATTTAGCTTTCTCTCTTTCTTTCTTTCTTTCTTTCTTTCTTCCTTTCTTTCTTTCTTTCTTTCTTCCTTTCTTTTCTTCTTTCTTTCTTTCTTTCTTTCTTCTTTTCTTTCTTTCTTCTTTCTTTCTTTCTTTCTCTTCTTTCTCTCATTTCAACCAGATGTATTTTTCTATCCCTCTGTCTTTCTATCCCCCTCACACCCTTTCTCCCATCCCTCTCCCTCTTCTCTCCCCTCCCTCTATCTCCCCTCACTCCCCCCCTCTTCCATCCCTCCCTCTGCCCCTCCCTCTTCTCCCTCCCTCTGTCCCCTCTGTTCCTTTACAGGAAGGTGTAACGATTACTCTGTCCCCGGCGCAACTCCAATAACTTCCCCTCTCTTCGCACTCTGCCCTGCTGTCCCTCCACACCCACACCACACACACACACACACACACACACACACACACACACACACACACACACACACACACACACACACACACACACACACCACACACACACACACACACACACACACACACACACACACACACACACACACCACACCACAAATGCAAAACACACACACACGCGGATACAAACACACATGCATAAATACACACACCCCCTCATTGTGGTGTCCAGGGTGTGTGTTGGCTTCTGTCTCTCTATCTGACAGGTGTTAGATGCCACTGCTCTACGCAGCATTGTGATGAGCAAGAGTTTAAGTTGGGATATGAGACTTGTGCTGTGTGTGCATGTGTGTCTGCTTGTGTGTGTGTGTGTGTGTGTGTGTGTGTGTGTGTGTGTGTGTGTGTGTGTGTGTGTGTGTGTGTGTGTGTGTGTGTGTGTGTGTGTGTGTGTGTGTGCATGTGTGTTGCTGGTGTGTGTGTGCTGGTGTGTTGCTGAGTGTGTGTGTGTGTGTGTGTGTGTGTGTGTGTGTGTGTGTGTGTGTGTGTTGTGTGTGTGTGTGTGTGTGTGTGTGTGTTTGTGTGTGTGTGCGTGTGCATGTGCATTGTGTGTCTGCTGTGTGTGTGTGTGCATGTGCATGTGTGTCTGCTGGTGTGTGTGTGTGTGTGAGTGTTGTGTGTGCATGAGCTTCCTTTGCTCAGAGCTCACCTGTGGCATCCAGAAAGTTCTAGAGCAGGTGTTGTGTGTGTGTGGTGTGTGTGTGTGTGTGTGTATGGTGTGGTGTGTGTGTGTGTATGGTGTGTGTGGTAGTGTGTATGTGTGGTGTGTGTGTATGTAGATTCTCTCTCTCAGAGGAGTACAGATGTGCTAAACGTTCTTGTCACATGACCTCACTGTTTCCTCTGGCTGTGGCTCTGCTGTTGTCATCATTGTTGGACAGAGTATCGCATAGCACACTCTCTCTCCCTAACCATACATGACCTCACACACACACGCAAGTGCAAATGCACACGCATGCACACACACCGCGCGCGACACACACACACACACACACACACACACACACACACAGGTTTGTGGTTTAACTGATTTGAGTAAAACAGGTTTTTCCCTCTCCTCAAGGCGGTACTACAGAACTTTAAATGTCCTTTGATTGAGTTGATTTATTGAATGCCAATGTATTGCCTGTTTCTACAGTCTCACCATGCAAATAATGTCTGTGCTTGTGCCTGGAAATGATTTTACTCTGACCATGTGTTTTGAGCAAGAGAGTGTGTAGCCTGTCTCTCTGTGTGTATCATTACTGTGTTTTTTCCCTCCGTGTGTGTTGTGTATGCTTGCATGTGTGTTTCGTGCGTGTGTGTATGCTTGCATGTGCGTGTTCGTGCGTGTGTCTTTGTGCGTGTTCAAGGTGTGAACGTGATGCTGCGTAAGATAGCGGTGGCAGCAGCCTCCAAGCCGTCGGTGAGATCACCCAGGAGGGAGAGACTCTGCCATACGAACCTTCACCTCCGTCAGAACCACCCACGTCACCTTCACGGTGGAAACCTTCAACGAGGCCACGGTCGACGGACGCCCCTGCAGCTACACACACGCACACACACACACACACACACACACACACACACTATGCAAGAATATACACACACACATACGTATATAGTGCCTTTCACACCCTTGACTTTTTTCACATTTTGTGTTACAGCCTGAATTTAAAATGGATTACGTTTTCATTTTGTGTCACTGGCCTACACCCATTATTCCATAGTGTCAAAGTAGAAGTATGTTTTTACAAATCTTTACAAATAATAAAAAAATATATCTGAAATGTATTGAGTCAATAAGTATTCAACCCCTTTGTTATGGCAAGCCTAAATAAGTTCAGGAGTAAAAATATGCTTGACAATATGCTTGTCACATAATAATTTGAATGGACTCACTCTGCAATTATAGTGTTTGACTACCTTGTCTCTGTACCCCACACATACAATTATCTATAAGGTCCCTAAGTCGAGCAGATAATTTCAACACAGAATCAACCACAAAGAACAGGGAGGTTTCCAATGCCTCGCAAAGAAGGGCACCTATTGGTAGATGGGTAAAAAAAACATTGAATATCCGTTTGAGCATGGTGAAGTTATTAATTGCACTTTGGATGGTGTATCAATACACCCAGTCACTACAAAGATACAGGTGTCCTTCCAACTCAGTTGCTGGAGAGGAAGGAACTGCTCAGGGATTTCACCATGAGGCCAATGTGACTTTAAAACAGTTAGAGTTTAATTGTCATCGGAAAGGACTAGGAGTATTTTAGATAAAAGAAAACGGAATAGAGCTAAGTACAGGCAAAATTCTAGAGGAAAACCTGGTTCAGTCTGCTTTCCACAAGACACTGGGGACAAATCCCCTTTCAGCAGGACAATAACCTAAACACAAGGCCAAATATACACGGGAGTTCCTCACCAAGGCGACATTGAATGCTCCTGAGTGAACGGTTTTCTCCTCCTCTTCATCCGAAGAGGAGAGCAGGATTGAACCAAAATGCAGCGGATTGTGAAGACATAATGATTTATTAAAGTAAAAAGACGGAAAAACACGAAAACGAAATACACTTGAATAATTAACAAAATAACAAAACGGAGTAGACAGACCTGGACATGGAACTTACAATAACACGAAGAACTCACGAAACAGGACAACTACAAAAACCGAGACAGTCCCGTATGGTGCGACAAACACTGACACAGGAGACAACCACCCACAACGAACACTGTGAAACAACCTACCTAAATATGACTCTCAATTAGAGGAAACGCAAAACACCTGCCTCTAATGAGAGCCATACCAGGCAACCCTAAAACCAACATAGAAAACAGAAAACATAGAATGCCCACCCAAACTCACGTCCTGACCAACTAACACAAAAACAAACTAACAGAAATAGTCAGGAACGTGACACTGAGTAGCCTAGTTAAATTTTTTACTTAAATCGGCTTGAAAATCTATGGCAAGACTTAAAAATGGCTGTCTAGCAATGATCAACAACCAACTTGACAGAGGTTGAAGAATCTTTTTAAAGAATAATGTGTTATATTTGTACAATCCAGGTGGCAAAGCTCTTAGAGACTTACCCAGAAATACTGACAGCTTTAATCACTGTCAAAGGTGATCAACATGTATTGACTCAGGGGTGTGAATACTTATGTAAATTACATATTTCTGTGAATGTTCAATATCATTTAAAAACCTCTAAAAACATATTTTCACTTTGTCATTATGAATATTGTGTGTAGATGGGTGAGAAAAAAAATCATATTTAATCCATTGAATTCAGACTGTAACACAACAAAATGTGGAATAAGTCAAGGGGTATAAATACTTGCTGAAGGCACTGTATACATCACACACACGCACGCACGCACGCACCGCACACCCACACGCACCACACCACACACACCCCTCTGTACTCACATTAATCTCTGTCCCACACCCTATCCACTGTCCCTAATGAAAGCTCGACTCATGTTTGACCCCTAAGCTACAACTCCCCAGGTTGTATCTGTTAGGGGAAACCCAGACCTGTGGACTGTGGGTGCTAGAGGGACTATGGATATGACCCAGTGTTGGCTTGGTCTCTGCTTCCACTGGTTGATCTATGCTGTTACTAATGCCTCTTTAAGGTCTACAGACTCTATTTAATTTGGCATTTCCCATATTTCACGTGACCATATGAAACCCCTCCCTTAGTCTCCTAGAACAATCTCACTGCACCACTTCTTCACATCTCTCTCTCTCTCTCTCTCTCTCTCTCTCTCTCTCTTCTCTCTCTCTTCTCTCTCTCTCTCTCTCTCTCTCTCTCTCCTCTCTCTCCTCCTCTCTCTTTTCTCTCTCTCTCTGCCTTTCATTCTTGCCATGTGTCCCTATCAAACTCTCCCTCTGATGGCCTCTGCTTGGCTGTCTCCAGAGGAACAGACAAACACCCAGAGCCTCTCTCTACAACGATGAGCACATCACACATTATCATCTCCTAGATATTCCCCTCTCCTTCCTCCTTCTCTCCTCCCACCCAGAGGCCATGCAATAAGACTTACACACTAGGTCACCTCCCTCTTTTTCTCTCAAGCATCATTATTCCCAGATTCATTGTGTCTATCCCATCTCATCCATCCCAACCCCCATCTGTCCAAAACCAATGACTTTCATCTCTTGATGTCTCATCTAAAATCTAAGAGACTCATCTGTCAATCATGTCTCTTTGTCGGTGTCCTCTGGTCTGTGTCGTGTTCGTGTCTGGTGCAGTCAATGCTCTTGGGCTTGTGATGGTTCTGGCGTTGTCATAGTGCGTGGTCTGTCCCTGTCTGTCGTCTGTACGTCGAGTAACTGTCTGCTCGTGTCCGTCCTTCTGTCTGTCTGTCTGTCTGTCGGTCTGTCTGGTCTGTGCTGCATGTCTGTCTGTCCTAGTCTGTCTGTCTGTCTGTCTTGTCTGTCTGTCCTGTCTGTCTTGTTGCCGGGAGTGCTGTTTCTGTCTCGCATCTGTCGCTCTGTTGTCTGTCTGTCTGTCTGCTGTCTGTACTTCTGTCGTGTCCTGTACTAGTCTGCCCTCTCTGTCTGGTCTGTCTGTCTGTCCTCAGATGATGTCTTCCAAAGTGGGAGGACAGACAGTAAAGACAGCTGTGAGCATGACTCTGCAGCAAGGGGAGGGACCTATAACGACGGGGCACTAGCGACCACGATGGATGAGTTACACCTATGTACTGAGCTAGCTCATCCTGAATACTCTTACTATACTGGACATTCCTGATACCAATATGCAATCAACCAACAACTCAGGTTGAGGCATATAGTACTGTAATCACAACCGTCATTTATACAATCTTATTGAACACAGTAATGCTTGAGACTCTCAAGTCATTTTTCCATTCCACACAAAGAAAGGAGGACTACCTTGTGCACACTACCAATGTTAGTGAAAAACATACCATCTACTGGAGCCTACCACACTGTGGGGCCCAGGAAGTTTTTCCATAAATACGAAATAGTCATCGCCACGTCCAATTCAGATCAGTGTTAAACGAGGGAGGGAGGATTGCATTTTTGTCCACCCACCATTTGTCTAGTCCATCAATGGAATGATGTATACAAACACGTGGACACACATGTAGCAAATTGTGAGGAAAGCCGATCGCGTCCCCAGAGGGTGCGCTAGAACGAGAGCAATGTCTCTGGACTGTTTATACTGACTGATTCGATGAGTATAAGACAGCTGTTTTAGTGAACTCGTATCTCTCCTGAGCTCTAGAACCTCGGCTTCCGGACTCTGTTGTGGTACTGTTGTGACTACTGACCTGATCGGGCATAGCGACTGCATTTCCCATGCCTTTATATCTGCACCTGAAATCCGAGCCTAAGGCGAGCTATCTGAGACCATGACCACACACATTATCACTAGCAACCATCGAGTCACACGAGGCCTAGGCTGTTATAGCGCACTGTTTATCTCGAACACGGATCGGCATAGCGCTGTTAGGCCCTAGTTTATCCTGAACTGAACCACCAGAGAAGACTGTATTGGAACTGTTTATCTGCGACTAGTGCGGATTAGCCATATATATGGACTGTTCTACATCACTTGACACTGCAATACGGTAGCTGCATCGGACTGACTTTATACCATGACACTGATCGGAGCCTAGTTTGGACCTGCTTTATCATGACTTGATCGGGGTAGGCTGTTTGGACTGTTTATCTGACTATTCGGATCAGAGCTGTATTCGCTTGACCGTTTATATCTACATAACTATTCTGGTCTGATGTGGACTGATTTATTCTGAGACAATTTTTCAGTGTCATGCAATACGCCTCTCTGAGTTTCTGTATATGGAACGTGCATAGTCAAGATACATCTGATCTGGACTCAGGTAGGCTGTTTGGACCCTTGTTTATATCATGTTAACGGATATTTAAGGCTTAATAGACTCAATGCATCGTGTGGTGGCCCTCGTAGTGCTAGGTGAGATTCGTTGTGACAGTATATACTACTGAGGGTGAGATCTTTACCACATATAGATTGCTAACGCACACTGTCGGTGCGACCCTGCCTCACCTAACTATACTGTGAGTCACTGCATGTGTGGCCATCTGTGTGAGAACGGTATACATATATGATCAATGTCATGTGGGCTAGCGAGGTGGTGTGGAAGTAGACGGTTATAGCTGAATAGATCACCATGTGTCCACTGTGTGGAACATATGCTAATGGGATCGATTCAGAGTAGTGTGCCACGTATGTGGTAGACAGGTAGTAAGTTAATGGAGAGAATCATGATTCATGTGGTTCCACTAGTGTTAAGCGTATAGCCTAATGGATTGACCTATGTAGAGTGCCAAGATTCGGAATTGGTGATGAAGAGTTGGGTCTCCTCTTCCTCTTCGTACGTAGATCATTGGAATATACAATCGACTCATCCCATGCTCCGCACTTCATGTGTTGCTGGAGACATTGTAGAGGATGTAGGAACGTTATTATCAATAATGTTAATACATCCAATGATGTGCCATCATATGCATTCGTATTGATTGTACAAGGACAGATTTATATAAAATGTATGCATATATGTCAATGTCATGCACTAGTTTGATGCTCATCATAGTCTGGAAAACAACTCGAGTTCTACTCAAATCGAATCACCCACTTGGTTCGATGTGCCCACCTTGTCTGTGGACTATGAGCGTGAGTAGTCTGCATCACTCTCATGAACTCAAGTGGCCAACGTGTGTGAACGCTCTAGATAGCTACACTCGTACTTCATCACTGTGTGAGTGACATGCACGATCTGGTGCTTTTGGTAATACAGCCATGGAAACCATACGATTTTAGATATATACTATATAGTATGACTCACATGTGATGATGTCACGACATAGATGCCTATAAGGACAACTCATGTAGCTAATATAGATGCATGGGCATGAGTCGTGCCAGCATGACAATGATGCGCCGAACATTTAGGTTATTAAGCATAATGAGTGCATCAACCTGATGGTGTGCCGACCAATAGTTGTTGTGATATTGTACTATGGTCCTTGACAAACATGTGAGGGATGAAAACTACACTATATTGATGTGGCTGTCACGCGAGCGTGTGTGATAGACGAGAGACGGTATGAGTCTTAATCTCGTTCTCAGCGTCATGATAGCTGGCGCTACTCATGTGTTGTGTATGCGCTCTCACCATATATAGACGCGCTCCATTTACTATGGGTGCCACGTTGGTGTCCAGAAACGGTTTTTCCATGTTGAGCTATTCATAGTATCCACATGGTGCATCATTCCATATCGGTGTCCACACAGTGGCACACTCATGGTGATCATTATTTATACATTCCACACAGTCACACAGTTGATCATTATGTATACATTCCACACAGTGGCACACATGTGTGATCATTATGTATACGTCCACACAAGTGGCACACATGGTGATCATTATGTATACTTCCACACAGTGGCACACATGGTGATCATTATGTATACAGTTCCACACAGTGGCACACATTATCATTACTATACGTTCCACCACAGTCGCACAGAGTGATCATTATGTATTACAACAACCACACAAGTGGCAACACATGGAAGTTATACATAATGATCACCATGTGTGCCACTGTGTGGAATGTATACATAATGATCACCATGTGTGCCACTGTGTGGAATGTATACATAATGATCACCATGTGTGCCACTGTGTGGAGTGACATGAAGCTCAACATGAAAACTGCCACTCTGTAAAAGGACGCGTCGTTAGAGCGAACACAAGTGAACCCGTCAAACCAGAGACAACTCCCTCGTTTCCTGGAATCAGTTTGTTTTCCCATTTGTCAAGGACCATGAACAAATGCATCTGATGCATTGCACAATATGTGGTCTGTCTCCGATCATTCCATCTCTCATGCTGAGTGTTTGGCTTCTAATTCAATTAGTCAACTTAGATCTAAAATYGTATGGTTTCCATGGTAAAAAAGGCCAGAACGTTGTAATAYAGAAGGAGTSGTTCAGGACACCTCTTGTTGGAAGAGACACAGTCACAGACAGGGACTGAACAGGATGGATTGAGACTGTGTTAATGTTGGATATGAATGCTTCTATTGAATAATGCACATCTTTATAAATTCCTTGAATATGAATGCCTATATTAAATATATGTATAAATTCCTCTCATTCCAGACCATGAGTGCGGAGGATGTGGTGTGTACCAGAGTCTACGTACGAGAGTGAAAGAGGAGACAACTCTTCATCCTTCCATCTCTCTCACTCACTCTCTCACTCACTCTCTCACTCACTCTCTCACTCACTCACCACTCACTCTCTCACTCTCTCACCACTCACTCCACAAACCCCTGGCCAGAATGGGCAGGGTGAAAGCAGCTTGTAGAATCTAGTTTAACTCCAGTATATCTGTCACAAAACCATGGGATTGAACCCAGTCTAGTTGACCTATATCTATTAAAGTCAGTCTTGCCAATGTTCTGTCCACTTACTCAGTGAGGTTGTAAACCTGAAAGTGTGTCTTTTTCTGAGTCTTTGTACGTGCAAGGTTGTTGATCCATGTGTGTGTGTGTGTGTGTGTGTGTGTGTGTGTGTGTGTGTGTGTGTGTGTACGTGCTAGTCAGTGGAGTAGGTCTAAGTGTGTGTATCAGTGTCTGACTATATTTGTAGTTGTGTAAACCTATCTATGAGCTCTTCCAGTTATAAGGTCAGTTACTTTGTGTCCGGTCTCTCTCTCCTTCTCTCTTCCCTCTTATCTCTATGTCGATAAAGTTGTATATTTATTACACTAGATCTGATACCGTGTTGCTATGGTTTTTACTTTGTCTCTTTTATATAAAATCTGATCATAGGAAATTATGCTTTCTATGGGAAGACAATAAAACACGATGTTGACTCCATACGGTTTGGGTTTTTGGTAACACRCACACACATACACACACACACACATCCTGACACGCACATGAACGCATGCTCGCACACTTACTTACACACACAGTTGCTCACACACACAAACAGTACAGATGTAGGTTTTGCTCTCTCCCCTTTCTGCCATTCATACCTCTCTTCTTTCTCAGTCATCCCTTCTCCATTCATCCTCTCTTCTCTCATCTCCCCTTCTCATTAATCCTCTCTTCTCTCTCTCCCCTTCTCCATTCATCCTCTCTTCTCTCTCTCCCCCTTCTCCATTCATCTCTTTTTCTTCTCTCCCTCTCCATCTCCTCTCTTATCTCTCCCCCCTTCTCAATTCATCGCTCTCTTCTCTCGCTCCCCATCTCCATTTCATCCTCTCTTCTCTCCCCCTTCTCCATTCATCCTCTCTTCTCTCTCCCCCCTTGCTCCATTCATCCTCTCTCTCTCTCTCCCCCTCTCCATTCATTCTCTTCTCCCCCCTTCTTCAATTTCCATCCTCTTCTTCTCTCCCTCTCCCCTTCTCCATTCATCTCTCTTCTCCCCCTTCTCCATTCATTCTCTCTTCTCTCCCTCTTCCCTCTCCATTCATCCTCTTCTCTCTCCCCCTTCTCTTCCATTCATCCTCTCTTCTCTCTCCCTCTCCCCTTCCTCATTCATCTCTCTTCTCTCCCTTCTCATTCATCCTCTCTCTTCTCTCCCTCTCCCCTTCTCCATTCATCCTCTCTTTCTCCTTCTCCATTCATCCTCTCTTCTCTCTCCCTCTCTCCCCTTCTCCATTCCTCTCTCTTCTCTTCCCTCTCCCCTTCTCCATTCACTCTCTTTTCACTGTGTGAGAGCTGTTTCACAGATCTGAGCGGAGTTTTCCTGGCTCTCCTAGAGATGACTATAGAGTCTAGCTTTACATATTGGATCCAGAGGATGTATCAATCCTATTATCTGTGTGTTGTCCTGATTGGAGTCCACATGGTAACAGGAGTCAAACTCTGGGTGCTGGACATTTAGGTTCAACATATTTCTGGAAGTTTCCCTACTTTCTGTTTGCAGTTCCAACACACAGCACGCACGCACGCCACACACACGCACACACAGCACAACACACACACACACCACACAACACACACACACACACAACACACACACACACACACACACACACACACACACACACCACACACACACACACACACACACACACACACACACACACACACACACACACACACACGGGTTCGCATGTGTGGGCACACACTTCAATGTTGTCCCTTCATCTCTGAAATCACACAAACAAACATCTGTCGTTAAGGCAACAGTTAAAGATGCAGATGATAAGTGGAATGAAGTTGAACATGTAGTCTATTTAATGGACAGGTGAGTTGGCCAGTTGGAACCCAGAGATGGCCAGGGTTGGGGCCCAACCAATCCGGCCAATCAATGACCAGAAAAAAAGGGTCAGGAGCGTGTCCCAACAGGCAGGAAATGCCAATGGGATTATAGGGTACAGTTGATTGACAGCAGATGTGCTTAACGAGGCAGCGAATCTTTAAGGAAAACCTGTTAAAGGAAGAGAACTGGAGACACACACACAGAGCAGGGGTGATAGAGGGTAGAGGAAAAGGGAAAGAGAGAGGTGCACAAGGAAAGGAATTTAGAAATGTTTCTAAATGGTCTTTCTTCTCATGTTTTGACCCCTAAGCTACAACTCCCCAGGTTGTATCTGTTAGGGGGAAACCCAGACCCTGTGGACTGTGGAGTGCTAGAGGGACTATGGGATATGGAACCAGTGTTGGCTTGGTCTCTTGCTTCCACTGGGTTGATCTATGCTG
>NW_019945544.1:21302-29973 GCF_002910315.2 Salvelinus sp. IW2-2015 | reverse complement strand
ATCTTACTTTGACAGCCAGTTGCTACAGCAGGAAATAATCCTGCAGCAACAGAAATGTGAATTATTATCTGGATTATAACTAATGGCCATTTTTGTAGGGGGTTGGTACATTTTTCGTAAGGAAAATCAAGTCTGAAATTTTAAAGTGGAAATGACAAAACTTCAGAAGCCCTTTTAAACCTCAACTACACAGCAAGTTTTAGATTCCTGCAGTGCAGGACATTCTCCGGCAAACAGAACAGGTGATCAAAAGAATATCCTACATCTGTAAATACTCAAGGACTAAGATTTTACTGGTAAATACCGCTTTATGTTTGTGAGTATAACTGTAACTCACCATTGGCGTCTAAATACACAGACACACACACACACAACACACACATTAGTACTAGTGCCGGCACATTACGTATAAACCGTGTAACCGACGGTTCTGGATGAAGACCGTCATAAAATTAAACAACTCTCATAATCGTTTAAAAAAAATAGAACGGCGGGCGTTCGTGCGGTTGAGTCTGTTTCCGCGGTAACATGGACTCTTAAAATGTGGATGAAACGTTGTTGCTCCTTGCTGAAACAAGCAAGGTGTTGTAGCAACAAGTCTTGGGGTGCCAACGCCCCACAATGCAGCAACAGACACATAGAAATAGAATGAATCATTCTAAGCACATGCAGTCAGGAGCAGAGGAGGAGAAAATGTGTCAAAAAAATTAATATATATATATTTTGTATTATTTGCTACTTGAACGGTTTTTTAGGAGACGGTGGTCATTTGGCTGGCCAATTACCATCATCCAAATACATGACCGTCACAGCCCTAACTAGTACAATTTATTTTTAGACTTTGTCTCGCTGTCTGCAACAGAATAACTTGTCTGTCTCTCCCCCTCGAGACTCTCCTCTTCCTTTTTTCCTTCTCCCCATCCCTCCCGTCTTTCTCTCTCTGTCAATCATCTCTCTACCACACGCCCTCCTTTCTCCACTCCTTTCTTTCTCACTGCCCTCTCTTCTCAGTCATTTTTCTCCATTCATCCTCTCTTTCTTCCTCCCCTTCTCCATTCAACCTCCTCTCTTCTCTCTCTCCCCCTTCTCCATTATCCTCTCTTCTCTTCTCAGTCATTTTCTCCATTCATCCTCTCTTCTTTCATTTTCTCCATTCATCCTCTCTTCCTCTTTCTGCCTCTCTTTCTCTCTGTCTCTTTGTCTCTTCTCCTTGTGTTTCCTCTTTCTGTTCTTCTTTTTTTTCGTGACTCCTTCTCCTTTGCTCTGTCTTTCTTTCGCTTCTTCTTCTTCTTACCCTCTCCTTCTCTCTTCCTGTCGGTTCACCTTCTCTTTTTTCTTTCTCTTCTTGTCTCTTATCTCACTTTTCTTTGCTTCTTTGATCTTTTCTCTTCTTTCTTTTTCGCTTTCATTTCCTTTCTTCCTTTCTTTCTTCTCTTTCTTTTTCTTCTTCCTCTCTTTGCTTGTCTCTCTTCTTTATCTTCTCTCTGTTCTTTCTTCTCTTCAGTTCTGCTTCTTTCTCTCTTTCTCTTTTCTTTTGACTGTCCATCGGTTGCCTTTCCTCCTCATTTTCTTCTTTTCTCCCTTACTTCTACTCTTTCTTTCCTCTCTTCCTCTTGTCCTCTTTCTTCCTTTCCTCTTCTTCCTTCCTTCTTCTTTCTTCCTTGTCTTTCTTTTTTCTTACTTGAGCTCCTTTTCGCCTTTTTTTCTGTTTTCCTCCTTTCTGTCCTTTCTCCCTTCGTTCGTCTTTTCTCCTTCTTGTTTTCTTGTTTTGTTCTTTTTCTTCTTTCCTTCCTCCTACTTGCTCCTCTCACCTTCTTATTTCCTTTCTTTTTCTTTCTTCTTTCCTTCCGTTTTTCCTCTCTCTCTCTTATTCCTCGCCTTCTTTTTCTTCTTTTTCGTCTTTCTCTTCTCTTTCTTTCATCTTCTTCTTTCTTTATTTCCTTTTCTCTTTCTTCTTCTCATCCCTGCTGTCTTGTTCCTGATCTTTCGTCTTTCTGTTCTTTCTTTTTTATCCCTTTTTCTGCCCTTACTTTCCTCCTTTCTTCCTCTTCTTCTTCAATCCTATTTTCTCGTTTTTCCTCTCTCTTCTTTCCTCCTTTCCTTCTCCTTCCCCCTACTTCTCTTCTACCTGTGCCTCTTTCCCTCTCTCTTCTGTCCTCCTCCCTTCTCTGCTCTTTCTCTTTGCTTCTCTTTCCTCTCCTTTTTCGCTTGCTCCTCTTCTCCCTTCTTCTCTTCTTTCTCTATTCTTTCTTCCTCTCGTTCATTCTCTCTTTCTCTCTTTCTCATTCCGCCTCCTCCTCATCCTTCTTCCTTCTCTCTCTTCCCCCTTTCTTCCACCCTTCCCCTCTCGTTCCTTCACCTTATCTTCCGCTTTCCGCCCTATCTTTCCCTCCTCCTTCGTGTTTTCTTGTCCTCCCTCGCTTTTACTTCTCTTCTCTCTCTCTTTTGCTTTCCTCTCTTCTTCTCTCTTCTGTCCTTGTTCTTCGATTTTTTTCCTTCATGTTTTTCTCTCTCTCTTTCTATCTTCTCCCCCCTTTGCCTCTTCTGCTTTTCCTCTTTCCCTTTCTCCGCTTCTTCTCCTTCCCCCTTTTTTCTTCCTCTCTTTCTTCTGTCTCCTTGTTCATTTCTCTCTTTCCGTCTACTTCTTCTTCTACTTCCCTACCTTCTTTTTCTCTTCTCTCTTTTGCTTTTTTCTATCTTTGTTCCTTCTCTCTCTTTTCCTCTTTTCTCTTCCTCTCTTTCTCTGTTCTTCTTCCTTGGCCTTCCCTCCTTTCGTACTAAGGTTGTTTCTTGCCTTCTTTTACCTCTCTCTATCCTTGTCTTCCCTCCTTTTCTTCTCTCTTCTTCTTTTCTTTTTCTTCCTTTTCATCTTCCCTTCCTTTCTCTTCTCTTCCTCTTTCCTCCTCTCTCCTTCTTTCTTTGTCCGTTGCTTACTCTTTCACCTTCCCTTCTCTTCTCTCTTCTTCCGTTCCTCTTCTTCCTCTTGCCTTCTCTCTTCTACCCTTCCCTCTCTCATTGTCGTAGTTTCTTATTTTACCTGCTTTTCTCCGCGCCTTTTACTTTTACGCTTTATTGCCTGTTCTTGCTTTTCTCCTCCTTCTTTCTTCTTTCCTTTCTCTTTAGCTTCTGCTTTTCTCCTCCCTCTTACGCACTCTCCTCCCTCTCTTCTTCTTTCTTTTTTTCTTCTTCTTTGTATTTTCTGTTTTTTCTCTCTGCGTCATGCTCTTCTCTGCTCTTTCTCTTTCTCTTTTTTTTTCTCGCCCTTGTACTGGACCTTCTGTCTTGTTTTTCTGTCTCTTCTTCTCTTCTTTTTCTTTATCCAACCTTTGATACTGGATTTTTTTTGTCACCCACACAACTTTATTTGTTGATTATGTTTGCTCTATTTTGTTGTTATTCTTTTTCCTCTGTGCTTTTTGATTGTTCTTAGCTCTTTTTTTATATTTTTGAGATTGGCTTTTGTTCTTTTTGTTTTTGTTTTTTATTTCGAGTGTTCTTTTTTTTCTTTTTTGATTTTTTCTTTGCTGCTTATTTTGTTTTGTTTTCTTTGCTTCTGTCTCTGGCTCTCTTTCTCTTTCTTTTTGGCGTTTTTATTTATTTCTTGTGTGATTTTTTATAGTGCTTTGTTTTAGTTGATCTTTCATTTTATTTTTTTATTGTTCTTTTTTTATTTTCTACATTTTGGTTAGTAATCTTTTTCCGTATTTTTTATAATGTTCGATTTATATTATTCTTGTTTTTTGTAGGATGCTGTTTTTTTGGTTCGGTGCTTTATGTTGGTAAGGGTCGAAGTGGAAGTTTGACTTATATTTACTTCTATTATAATTCTTTTTTCGTTATCTTTTGTTTTCGGCCTCCTTTTTTCCCTTCTGCCCTTTCTTCATTCTTTTTGTCATTATTATCATATTGGTAGGTATTAGTATGCTAGTTTGGTATCTTTGGGGTTGTTGGTCTTATTTTCTGTTCTCTTCGAATGATTTACCTTCTTGATGTAGTTTCTCTTTTATTTCTTTATTTTGTTCTCTCTTTTTTTTATTTTTTGCTTTAATGCGCGTCTCGTTTATATTGCTTTTTGTGTCTTTTTTACTTTTTGTTTATCTTTTCTTTTCTTTTTTGTAATTGTATTTCGGATTATCGAGATTATTTTTTTTTCTTTTGCTGTTTCTTTCTCTTCTGTACATTTTAGTTAATTTCGGTGAGATATCTTTGTTTTCATTTTTTTTTTTTAGTATCTCCTTTCTCTTTTTTGTGTGGTTTTTTGATGTGTTGTTATATCTGTAGTTTCTTGTCTTTTATAGTATTGCATCTTAAGTTCGATCTGGATCTTTGCTTTATTTTTTTTTTTTTGATCTACTTATAGCATTCTTGTTCTTGTTCGCCTCCTCTCGCCCATCCCACGTTACTAATGCCTCTTTAAGGTCTACAGACTCTATTTAATTTGGCATTTCCCATATTTTCACTGATACCATATGAAACCCCTCCCTTAGTCTCCTAGGAACAATCTCACTGCACCATTCTCCACTTCTGTCTCGTCTCTCTCTCTCTCTCTCTCGCTCGCTCTATCTCCCCCTGCAGCTGTGTGTAATTACAGTGTGACCTCAGTAAAGTCCCGTCCTGGCCAGTAAAATGGGTAGATAACTGCCCTTCTCTGCCTGTTTATTAGCCCCTGGGGCAGTAAAAGGCAGCTGTTTTGCCCCCTTCAAAAACACACAGCCTGCACTGGACCCCCGTAAAAACACACAGCCTGCACTGGACCCCCGTAAAAACACACAAACAGTCAGAGACACACACGCACTTGCATACCGAACCAAACACACACATTCTGCAAACTCTTCACACGTACCATCAAACACTCACACTGTACACGCAGCTCATAAAACACACACTCAGTACACACACACACACAAGGTGAGCACACACACACCATGCTGCACTAAAGCAAGCAAGTGAAAACAACTCACATGCATACGATACAATACACACCTACTGTACACTCCAACCAGAGTGCCTGCAAACCATATATTTTACCATAAAGACAGCATGGGTGCATTGCATAGAAAAATACTTTCCATAAATGTATATCTGGGGCCAGACTAAATCTGAAATTTGTATCCTGACAACAACATTGTCATATTCCATGGATAAAACTGATGCTATACAGTACATGTTGATTGGCAMTAATGTATTGGACTTGGTTTGAATGGATGCACCAGCCCGCGTTACAGTATGTTGAACACAAAGCTGTTACCCTTTCCTGGTGATGGAGTGCACTGGTTATGCTAATCTGATATGATGAATGAGACTTCCTAAAGACAAATGGACATCCAATACCTGCTAGCATAGCTAACCTGGTTACCATCGGTAATCAAGGGATATGTGAACCGAGACGTAGCACAAGCTCTAACGAGGTTTGTGTGAATGCAGGTTCGTTTAGGTGCCCTGAGGCCATGCCTGTCTCAAAGCAGAGTGCGATGGATGATTTGTGTTCAACAGAGTAGGCTATAATTTCGCTCTAAATAATGATCCAGTTTAAAGTCATCGTTCTCCTCAGAAAACTCTACAGAAATCATCCAATAAAGACCAACAAGAAAGACATTAGTAACATTAAAAATGAAATGTTATTTAACAAAGCATATACATTCACGCCATCACTCCTGATTGGCCCAAGCAGGAAAGGGACTATAGGATATCATAGCATGTATGAAAGAGAAAAGACGAGATCAGAAATCGCCAATATGTTTTAGTGATAAGATGTCAGAACATTGAGGACGCCATGCCACAGAGCGATTATGAAACTACAATGGATCTCCATTGGCATGAAATTAAATTGCCAAGTAAATGAAATTTCCCATGTGACCTAATCCGTGCATGGATATTCTCAAACATTAACAGCATCTTATGTGAACACATTCAGCTGAAAGTTTTCACTTTACCAACGAAAATTATTTTCAAAAACCACGACTTCTCAACCACACCTATACTATTCGGTCTGTGTTTCCAGTCGAAAACATTCACAACAAATAGAACATGTTCTTAGATTATCTGTCTACATGAACAGGTCATTATTAACTTCCAAATAACCATTTACAGATTTTGTTTCCTATCTCAGAACGTAATACTAAACGCCCACGTCAAACTTGGGAAAAATGTACATTCAAGCAGAAATCTCATCTTCCAAATCACAGACAAATCTCTTTTTTTTGGCAAATGCAACATGGTTTGTCCACTGGTCAGCTGCGAGACGAGAAGAGAGAGAGACATGGGTAGCGAGAGAGCAGTGAGTAGGTCCGCACTTGGTGACGCCCCGGGAAGGATGACAAATGTGAGGGAAACAAAAGGGGACTAACGATTCCAAATGACTTCACAAAGACACGCAGAAAAGTGAGTGCTATGCATTGGCGACGAGGTCCTTCGCTTGTTCGTGTGCAATAGTCAGGCCTGGATCAGTAGACCAGCTCTAGGGTAATGTACTATATTAAAAGCTGGGCCTCTTACCCAGATCATTCCTGTGTACTGTCGACTGTGGGGAGAGCATATTATGCACATCAGTCAACCTCCCACAACTTTACCTTATGCTTGCGCCCTCACGCAATGCAGAAATGTGCACCCAGTGGTGTCAATTAACCCGCCTTCCAACCTGAAAACCAATCATCCATATCACCAATACTGCTATAGTTCCACATGAGGCCAATGCCAGGGGAGGCACGGACACACGCATGAACACTACACACAAAAACCAGAGATCACACACACATGCACAGCGCACACTTCTCTACACCTCAACAAGGTTTTCTGTAGAAAGCATGAGTATGGACAAATCTGGCCATTTCGCCACATCGAGTAGAGATTAAAACAGAAGTAATGAGCGAAGGGTGCTGCTTTGTATCTCGTTCTCCAACGCATACACCGGCCGAAGAGCACGGAGGCTGAAGAAGGAAGTGCAGAGAATGCAAAGAGGGAGGGGAGGATGAGGGGAGGATCGAAAGGGCAATGTGCGGATGGATGATTTGTGTTCAAGGTGGGTCGAGAGAATGTGGGTTGGTGTGTTGCAATGTGTGGTGGTCTTGCTGTGTGTGGACAGTGTTTGGTGGGTGGTGTGAGGAGCAGGGGAGGGGAGGAGGAAGAGAGAGAGGAGAGCAGAAGAGAGAGATGAGGAGAGGAGAGAGAGAGGAGAGAGAGAGGTAAGGGAGATTGATAAGGGGAGAGAGAGAGAAGAAGAGAGCAGAATGAGAGAAAGAGGGAGAAGAGAGAGAGAGATGGGAGATGAGAGAAGAGGAGAGAGAGAGAGAGGAGGAGAAGGAGAGGGGAGAGAGAGAGAGAAGGAAGAGAAGGAGAAGGGGAGAGAGAGAGAGAAGAGAGGAAACTGAGAATGGGAGGATGAGAGAGAGGGATGATTGTTGAGGGTGGATGTGTTGCATAGGAGAGCGGTGATGTGCGCGATGGCCTCATCAATGCAGAGCCTAAAGGTGTGAGGAGGAAGAAGATAAGAGAGACGAGATGAGATGACGGTAGAGAGGAGAAAGAGAGAAGCGATCTCTCGCAAGAGAAGCAAGATGATGAGATGGGTTATGAGGTTGAAGTTTGCAGAGTGGGGGCAGGAGGTATTGGACACCTGGGTCAACTAGCACTTTAGCGCCACGCCACTCAGATTCAGGGCTCACTTTCCAGCCCAGAGGACACCTAGCCACCCATAGAGATCAAATGTTCACTCAACGCCCTAGATGACATTCATCAGATGACCACCTCCGTCAAGCTCCCATTCATGGGGAAGCTAGTAAAGTTGTGGGAGGACCGATGCAAAAATGTCCCACAGGCGACAGTACCACAGGGCATGATGGGTAAGAGGCCCACGCTTTATAGACACAGAGTGCTCGTGACAGCCTGACTAAACACACACACACACATGCACGCCAGCTAGCACATTTGGTGTCTTGGAAGTTTTGGAACCGTAAGTCTTTGGTTTCCATTGGTTCTGGGGACAAAGACATACGTTTCCTGACCAGTAAAACTGCATTTTAAAAAACACTTCTGAGAATGGAAGTGAACATTTTGCCTGAATGTACATTTTCAGGTTTTATTAACGTTCTGAGAACAGAAATGTATGTTATTTGAAGTTAGTGTAACGTTCTAAGAACATTTTCTAAATGTTGTGAATGTTTTGAACGAAATGAAGGTTATTTGGAGGTTTTGAAATAACTTCATTAAAACTTTCACTGAATGTTTCAATAAGACTGCTGTTAACTGTTTGAACTCCATGCACGGATAGGACACATGGAAATTCATTTCTTAGGCATTATTCATGCAAACACATTTATTTTCTATTGTGGCATGGCGTCAGTGAGATTCAAACCTATGATCATCTGTCCTCTATCCATAAATTAGTCCCCTGCGCCAATCCAGGAATGGATTGTATATGTTTTTAAATAACATTCTTAGAAATTCTTTAATGTTACTAATGTTTTCTTGTGGTTTTATTGGAATGTTTTCTTAATGTTCTGAGAACATGACTTTATTGACTATAAGGAAACCTACTGAAAATGTTATGCTGAAGTACTCAAACAAATCCCACAGAAGAACATTGTTTCTTAACATCTCTGAAACTATTTGAGAACATTCCCAAATGTCAAATCAAATTCAAAAATCAATTGTGTTTCGTCATATGCTTCGTAAA
>NW_019945544.1:12087-21277 GCF_002910315.2 Salvelinus sp. IW2-2015 | reverse complement strand
ATTTGTTGTTCAGGGTGGTGAGAGAGAGTGGTTGTGTGTGCATGTGTGTGTCTCTGTGTGGTTTTTTGTGTGTGTGTTCATGCGTGTGTCCGTGCCTCCATGCATGCCTATGTGGAATATAGCAGATGTGAGATGGATGATTTGAGTTCAGGTTGGGGCGGTTATTGACACCTGGGTCAACTGCATTCTGGGGAAGCTAGTAAAGTTTGGGAGGACCGATGCAAAAATGTCCCACGGCGACAGTACCACAGGGCTGATGGGTAAGAGGCCACGCCTTTATAGACACAGAGTGCTCGTGACAGCCTGACTAAACACACACACACACACAACATGCACGCCAGCTAGCACATTTGGTGTCTTGGAAGTTTTTGGAACGTAAGTCTTTGGTTTCCCATTGGTTCTGGGGACAAAGACATACGTTTCCTGACCAGTAAACTGCATTTTTAAAAAACATTCTGAGAATGGAAGTGAACATTTTGCCTGATGTACATTTTCAGGTTTTATTAACGTTCTGAGAACAGAAATTGTATGTTATTTGAAGTTAAGTTGTAACGTTCTAAGAACATTTTCTAATGTTGTGAATGTTTTGAACGAAATGTAAAGGTTATTTGGAGGTTTTTGAAATACTTATTAAAACTTTCACTGAATGTTTCAATAAGACTGCTGTTAACTGTTTGAACTCCATGCACGGATAGGACACATGGGAATTCATTCTTAGGCATTATTCATGCAAACACATTTATTTTCTATTGTGGCATGGCGTCAGTGAGATTCAAACCTATGATCATCTGTCCTCTATCCATACAATTAGTCCCTGCGCCAATCCACGAATGGATTGTTATATGTTTTTAAATACATTCTTAGAACATTCTTTAATGTTACTAATGTTTTCTTGTGGTTTTATTGGAATGTTTTCTTAATGTTCTGAGAACATGACTTTAAATTGAACTATAAGGAAACCTACTGAAAATGTTTATGCTGAAGTACTCAAATTCCCACAGAAGAACATTGTTTCTTAACATTCTCTGAACACTATTTGAGAACATTCCCAATGTCAAATCAAATCAAATTCAAAATCAATTGTATTTGTCATATGCTTTGTAACGAATAACAATAACGAGTAGTGATCGCTGTTTCGGTCACAGGAAAATGATGGCGGAGACATTAAGTTAAAAAAAAGAAAGTTTAAGTAAAAAAAAATTTTGGTCAGGAGCCTGTAAGATGGCTGCTATCACTGCAACGCCATCAACCAGTTGGAGAACGCTCCTAGAACGTTAACATTTTAATTAAATGTAACCATGTTTGAATGTTTAAAGTCTGTTAAATGAATGAAATACAAGAAAATACATTTATATACACTACCGTTCAAAAGTTGGGGTCACTTAGAAATGTCCTTGTTTTTGAAAGAAAAGCATATTTTTTGCCATTAAAATAACATCTTGTCAAGAATGAGAATGTTCACAACACACACACACGCACACACACACACACACACACACACACACACACACACACACACACACACACACACACACACACACACACACACACACACACACACACACACACACACAACACACACAACACACAACACACAACACACACACACAACACCACACGCACACACACATATAAAACTGCCTGCAGGCACACACAACCCAATCCCCTCCAGTACCCACCAGACCACCCAGGAACCTCAGAGATCTTGTAAAACGTGGTCAAGAATAGTTACACACACTTACAACACACACACATATATTTTTCTCTCATGCCCTTTTCCATGCAACACACATGTAATGGAACACACACCATCTTCTCAGGTACGTGTGCACTCACGCACGCACGCACACACACACACACACTGGAGTGTTGAATCTCAGAGCAGGTTTTGGGATAACAGACAGGAGTATAGTAGAGAATGAAGAAATGGAGAGGTTGAGTCAGAGAGACCACGGAGGGGTGAAAAGAGGACAAACTCTTCCTGGTTTCAGCCAAGTCTTCCTCCTCGTCTTCTTTGCTGGAAGAGAAAGATGCAGCTGTGTTTAATGTAGCTGCTAGAGAGACTTTGGTCCTCCAGTATAACACATAGATAACAACTGTTAGGTCTGAATGAAGCCTTTGTACACAGATAGACTCACCTAGATGGACTCACACTAAATCAGATTACAGACTCTGAGTTCTACTGTACAGTCTGAGACTAAACTCAAATATGGACAGAACTGTCTCTATATGTGTGAGAAAATAGAGAACCAGAGAGAGAATGAGGAGGATGGAGAGACAGAGGCAGAGAAAGAAAGAGATGGAATGAGAAGAGACAGAGAGAGAGAGAGACGAGAGAGAGAGAGAGAGAGATAGAGATGGAGGGAGGGAGGGAGGGAGGGAGGGAGGGAGGGAGGAGGGAGGAGGGAGGGAGGGAGGGAGGAGGGAGGGAGGGGGAGATACAGTAGAGAGGAGAGAGGGAGAGAGTGCACGAGAGAGACAAAGGAGAGAAGATCAAATCAGTCTTTACTGGGTGATCAACTGGCAGAATCCATGATGACTCATTCTGTTTCCATTAGATCAACGGACTTTACAAGATAACACACACACATTAACCCCTGCCGCTCTAGCCTTTTGGGGGGGCCCTAAGCGAGATTTGGTTCCTAAGCGATCCCACCACCAAGCGGGCAGACATTTTTAGTGGCCCCCCTCTTGGCGGCTAGGAGAAAAAAAACATGTTTTAATAAAGTTTATTTCCTGCAATTCTACACATTTTGCCATGGGGAAATGAGAAAATGTTGCAGTTTTAAAAGCAAGTTTCTGCAGTTTCTACACATTTTGCCATGGGCCAGAGATACATTATTGCAAGTTTTAAAGCAAGTTTCCTGCAATTCTACCCATTTTGCCATGATGTGGAGATACATGTTTGCAGCTTTAAAGCTATTTTTCTGCATTTCTACACATTTTGCCCTGACTTATGCCATGTTAATGATCATTGAGTGAGAGTAACTACAACAAATCAATGGGGGCCCCTGGAGGTCAGTGCCTCTGGGCGGTCCAGGGGGTGTCGAACTCATTCCATGGAGGGCCGAATGTCTGCAGGATTTTGGTTTTTCCTTTCAATTAAGACCTAGACAACCAGGGGAGTTCCTTACTAATTAGGCCTTAATTCATCAATCAAGGTGTCCACGCCCTGACCTTAGAGATCCCATTTTATGTCTCTATTTTGGTTTGGTCAGGGCGTGAGTTGGCGGTGGGGCATTCTATGTCTGGTGTTCTATGTTTTCTTTTTCTGTTGTGTTTGGCCGGGTGTGGTTCTCAATCAGAGGCAGCTGTCTATCGTTGTCTCTGATTGAGAACCATACTTAGGTAGCCTTTTGCCACCTGTTTTTTGTGGGTAGTTGTTTTTCTGTTTTGTGTTGTTGCACCAGACAGAACTGTTTCATTTCGTTCTATGTCTTTGTTGTTTTGTTTCAGTGTTCAGGTTTTTTATTAAATTATAATGAACCTTACCCCCGCTGCGTTTTGGTCAATTCTCTCCAGGACGATCGTTACACAAGGGTGGAGCAAAAACCTGCAGACTAGGCCCTCTGTGAGAATGAGTTTTACATGTGGACTAGACTAACTTACACGTTGAGCTGAACATGGCTAATTGAGTGACTGACAAAACAAGAGAAAACAATGCTGATGCACATTTATTTTTCTCCCCAATTTCATGGTATCCAATTATTAGTAGTTACTGTCTTGTCACTACAACTCCCGTACGGGCTCGGGCGAAGTAACGAATAACAATAACGAGTAGTGATCGCTGTTTCGGTCACAGGAAATGATGGCGGAGACAATAAGTTAAAAAAAAGGTTTTGGTCAGGAGCCTGTAAGATGGCTGCTATCMACTGCAACGCCATCAAACCAGTTGGAGAACGCTCCTAGAACGTTAACATTTTAATTAAATGTAACCATGTTTGAATGTTTAAAGTCTGTTAAATGAATGAAATACCAAGAAAATACATTTATATACACTACCGTTCAAAAGTTTGGGGTCACTTAGAAATGTACTTGTTTTTGAAAGAAAAGCATATTTTTTGACCATTAAAATAACATCAAATTGATCAGAAATACAGTGTAGACATTGTTAATGACTATTGTAGCTGGAAACAGCTGATTTTTAATGGAATATCTACATAGGTGTACATAGACCCATTATCAGCAACCTTCACTCCTGTGTTCCAATGGCACGTTGTGTTAGCTCATTTTTATTTGACCTTTATTTAACTAGGCAATTCAGTTAAGAACAAATTCTTATTTTCAATGACGGTCTAGGATCAGTGGGTTAACTGCCTTGTTCAGGGGCAGAACAACAGATTTTTACCTTGTCAGCTCAGGGATTTAATCTTGCAACCTTTCGGTTACTAGTCCAACGCTCTAACCATTAGGCTACCTGCCGCCCCCTAATCCAAGTTTATCATTTTAAAAGGCTAATTGATCATTAGAAAACCCTTTTGCAACATGTTAGCACAGCTGAAAACTATTGTTCTGATTAAAGAAGCAATACAACTAGTATTACTGTTCAATTTGATGTTTTAATGGTCAAACAATGTGCTTTTCTTTCAAAAACAAGGACATTTCTAAGTGACCCCACTTTTGAACGGAAGTGTATATTTTTGTCAAGTTCCTTAAATGTGTTGAGAATGTTCCTTGTGGGAAGGTTGTATGCAAAATAACAATTGGACATGCTCTCACCAAGCTCTAACAAACATATTGTTCTCAGAATGTTATGTGCTAGCTGGGACACACACACACACACACACACACATATATATATTTTCTCTCATGCCCTTTTCCATGCAACACACATTTAATGGAACACACCATCTGAGAATGAAGATTTCGACACAAACCTATTGATCATCTGTCCTTATCCACCTACAATTAGCCGTTTTCCTCTCCTGGATGGCCGCCAATTATTGGACCCAGACGGCACTACGACACTCGTGTCATTAGCTCATTAGGTGGGTGCCTTTATACATTTACAGCATTATTTAGAGAATATTTATTGCGATCTTATGTTACTCAGCTCACTTCTTTTAATGTTACTCAGATATCGATGGTAACAATGGCCTAAGTCAGGGCACCAAAAGTAGTTGGTTATGATAATGCTCAGTAAAATTAGGAGTCTTTAAAGGTTTCTGCTCTAAAACATGATTGTCTCCAGAGGAAAGTTCTTAATGGTTTCTGAGAAACAATTCATGGCAAAAGAGTGGTGTTAGAAATTGGTAGCACGTGAAAACTTGCTAAGGAAACTTATAAACTTGGATAGACATGTTATTAGATGTATCGTCTGCCCATCGGCAAAGGAAATAATGCGGTCTCAAGACTAGCACCGAACAACAGCATAGATAGTGCACTTTAAGTGAAATCTGTCTATCTACTATTTTAATATCCTATCCTCTCCATTTTTGCAACTCCATAGGCAAATATGAAGTAGATAGTACGCATATCTCCCGCAAGGAAGTACAAACTTCTATATATATAAAGACAACATGTATTTTTTTCTCTTCCTTAGCGTAAAACAAGTCGCATTGTGGTGGGGCCACTGTCCAAATACTGGTTCGCTCGCGCGCTTATTGGTGATTGAGAGACGGAATAACAGATCAACAGATAGTACGCTGATCGCGTAGTGTGAAGCGTTCAAAATCTTCCGAGTTATGGTTCGGCGCGTGGTCCAAAAGGAGAGGAGACCGGCTCAGGATGGGTCGGGATGTGTTAATGACAGTTGTGTTAAGTTTAAAAAAAAAAGGTGTGATATATACATGGGGTTAATAGTTTTTCAGTCAATGGGGTATGAAAAGAAATACATAAGATGTGATATTTTGGGAACTCAGAAGTGAGCATCACTTGAGGACAGTGTCTGCAACTGGGTACATAGAGAGATTGTTATGCAGCTGTCTACTCATTGTAAACTATGCAACGAGCAACGTACCATCAAAGTACCAGTTGGGAACGTTCACTGCTACCAGGCATAGAGTTAAGCAACCCGCTTTAAGACAATTTTTGTATTACTCTCAATGCTAAACCTCAACTTGTTTCGTAATGTTTCTCTTGCACGTAGTCTGTTAATTGAATGAAAGTTCACATCTCTCCCCCTCTCAATCAATGCAAAATTCATAACTTGATATTTCCCTTCGGGGCACTTATGGGGTCTATGGGCCTTAAGGCTACGTAAAGCTTCAGTCGTTACTTAACCCCTCCTCTCCTCCCTCCCTTCCCATCGTCTTTGCACCTCTCACACTCCCTCTAGCCTCTATATCACACTTGTCCTACAGATATTGCTCAGAGGTTTCTCACTTCAGAATTTGTTGTTGATCCCGATCTCGCAGCAGATTTCTTTGAAAGAAAAGCATATTCTAGACTCCTTCTGTAGCCCATCTAATAACATCCTCGGTTGACCCCCATTGTCAAGAATGTAGAATGTTCCTAACGCTAGAGTGTGCTCCTGACAGGTTGTAAAACATACATGTACTAAATCACACATACCAATTTGGGCTCTATTCGTCTCTTTCTCTCTTCCATGGGGCACAAAGGAACTTCTCGTTACACAGATCGTAATCTCAGACATATCTGTTCCAAGAGTCATCACGTCTTATGTGCATCTTTTCTCCTTTCAGTCTGCGGATACAATCCCTATCACATCTCTCTCTGTTCCTTTCTCATTTTTAGGCCATCCTTTCTTTCTGCTTGCCTCTGTCTCTATCAACACGGTTCATCCGATCCTGTCGGCCTCCCCACTAGCCACTACATACACGCTCTTGGGTTCTCTGCTCTATTTTCTCAACATCATAGAGACAGTTCTGTCCAGTACTTTTGAGCTTAGTCTCAGACTGCTCAGTGGAGGAGACTCAGAGTCCTGTAATCTGATTTAGGATCCTTACGGCTCCATCCTAGGTGAGTTTCTCTTGGGACCAACACATCTCTGTGTCACCAAACAAGGCTTCATGTCAAGAACCACTTTTTTAGGGTTAGGCAAGATTCGATTATCTCAAATTGTGTTACTTACATAGTTGAGCCTGAACAAAGTCTGGCTATTTAGCAGCCAAAAGCATAGCTAATTAACATAAATCAGCTGCATCTTTCTCTTGACCCAAAAAGAAGACGAAGGAAGTTGAAGACTTGGGTGGCGCACCTAGCCCACAACACACAACCACGCGCAAAAGACACCGGCACAGGCATCTTATCGTCACTCTTATTCACCCACACTCCGTTGTCTCTCTGACTCACCATCCTCACATCTTACACCATATCACCACATCAATCCCACATCACCTACACACGACTACTAAACTAACACCATCTCACACATGGTCTGTTATCACATCACACACACATCACGCCTGGCAAACCACTAGCTCCACTGACGACAATTCAAAACAACTCCACAAGCTGTAAACAGAGTCGTGTGATTTGATGGTGGTGTGCGTGCGTGCGTGAGTGCAACACGTACCCTGAGAAGAATGCGTGTGCTACATTCCATTACCAATGTGTGCTTGCCTCATGGAAAAGAAAGCCTCGTATGAGAGAATAAATAATGAATCGTGCTGCAATGACTCGTCAGTTGATGGTGTAAACTATATTCTAACCTTCTAACTATTTAACGTCTTTCCTTGTTTATACGACTAGCTCCAGACCAACAGATCTGAGGACCCACTACACACACACACTATAAAACTGCCTGCAGGCACAACCAACCAATTCCCCTCCAGTACCCACCAGACCACCCAGGAACCTCAGAGATCTTGTAAAACGTGTCAAGAATAGTTACACACAACTTACACACACACACATATATTTTCTCTCATGCCCTTTTCCATGCAACACACACTGAATGGAACACACCATCTTCTCAGGTACGTGTGCTGACTCACGCACGCACGCACACACAACACACACAACTGGAGTGTTTGAATCTCAGAGAGGTTTTGGATAACAGACAGGAGTATAGTAGAGGAATGAAGAAATGGAGAGGTTGAGTCAGAGAGCCAACGGAGGGGTGAAAAGAGCAAACTCTTCTGGTTTCAGCCAAGTCTTCCTCCTCGTCTTCTTTGCTGGAAGAGAAAGATGCAGCTGTGTTTAATGTAGCTGCTAGAGAGACTTTGGTCCTCCAGTATAACACATAGATACAACTGTTAGGTCTGAATGAAGCCTTTGTACACAGATAGACTCGACTAGAATGGACTCACCTAAATCAGATTACAGACTTGAGTTCTACTGTACAGTCTGAGACTAAACTCAAATATGGACAGAACTGTCTCTTATATGTGTGAGAAAATAGAGAACCAGAGAGAGAATGAGGAGGATGGAGAGACAGAGGCAGGAGAAGAAAGGATGGAATGAGAAAGAGACAGAGAGAGAGAGAGAGAGAGAGAGAGAGAGAAGAGAGAGAGAGAGATAGAGATGGAGGGAGGGAGGGAGGGAGGGAGAGGGAGGGAGGGAGGGGGAGGGAGGAGGAGGGAGGAGGGAGGGAGGGAGGGAGGGAGGGGAGGAGGGAATACAGTAGAGAGAGAGAGAGGGAGAGAGTGCACGAGAGAGACAGAGAGAGAGAGATCAAATCAGTCTTTACTGGGGTGATCAACTGGCAGAACTCCATGATGACTCATTCTGTTTCCATTAGATCAACGGACTTTACAGATAAACACACACACATTAACCCCTGGCCGGCTCTAGCCTTTTGGGGGCCCTAAGCGAGATTTGGGTTCCCTAAGCGATGCCCACCACCAAGCGGGCAGACATTTTTAGTGGCCCCTCTTGACGGCTAGGAGAAAAAACATGTTTTAATAAGTTTATTTCCTTGCAATTCTACCATTTTGCCATGGGGAATGAAAAATGTTGCAGTTTTAAAGCAAGTTTTCTGCAGTTTACACATTTTGCCATGGGGCGAGATACATTATTGCAAGTTTTAAAGCAAGTTTCTGCAATTCTACCCATTTTGCCATGATGTGGAGATAATGTTTGCAGCTTTAAAGCTATTTTTCTGCATTTCTACACATTGCCCTGACTTATGCATGTTAATGATATCTGAAGTGAGAGTAACTAACAAAATCAATGGGGCCCATGGAGGTCAGTGCCTCTGGTCCGGTCCAGGGGTGTCGAACTCATCCATGGAGGGCCGAATGTCTGCAGGATTTTGGTTTTTCCTTTCAATTAAGACCTAGACATA
>NW_019945544.1:1049-12062 GCF_002910315.2 Salvelinus sp. IW2-2015 | reverse complement strand
TGGAAAAGCCATCGTCTCGGCAGCTACCGTGTGCAAGCTCATGCACCCCAGCACACACACACACACACACAACACACCCCCACACACACACATCACACAAAGCACAACACACCCACACAACACGCCACAATCACCCACACCACACACAACACCCACACACACACACCACACCACAACCACACCACACACACACACGAGCACACCATCACACACACAACGGATGTGTTGAATCTCAGGCCAGCGTTTTGGTATACACAGACATGGAGTATAGTAGCAGGAATGGACAGAAATGGAGAGGATTGCAGTGAGAGAGACAAGCGGAGGGCGTGAAAGAGCCACCATACACTCTCTGGTTTCTAGCCCAATGTCTTACCTCCTCGTCTTTCCTTCGTTTGCCTGAGAAGAGAAAGATGCGCAGCTGTGTTTAATGTAGCTGCTAGAGAGACTTTGGCTCTTCCAGTATAAGTACGAATAGATTAATAAGCGGTTACGGTCTGACAATGAAGCTATTGTACACACGAGTCTAGACGCTTGGTATGGGACTCACGTCTAACAGGCAGTTACAGACTCTGAGTTCTACAGTAACAAGACTCTGAGACTAAACTCAAATATGCGACAGAGAAAACTGTCCTCTTAATGTGATGAGAAACAAGAGAACCAGAGAGAGATTGAGGAGATGGACGAGACAGGAGGCCAGAGAAAGCAAAGGCATGAAGAAATGCAGACAAGAGACAGAGACAGAGACAGAGACAGAGCAGAGACACGAGACATGAGACGAGAGACTCAGAGAACGAGCGAGACACGAGACAGAGACAGAGGACAGAGAGAAGGGAGAGGAGAGAGATGGGAGATACAGTAAGAGGAGAGAGAGGGGAGATAGAGAAGAGTACCGTAAGAAGAGAGAAGGAGAGAGAGAAGACCACGTAAGAGAGAGAGGAGAGACAGGAGAGGAGAGAGATGGAGGGGGGGGGAGATACAGTACCGAGAGAGAGAGAGGGGAGAGAGTGCGCACGAGAGAGATGCAGGAGAGAAGAGAGAGATGCAAATCACGTCTTTACTGCTGCATCAACTGGCAGAACTCCCATGATGACTCATTCTGTTTCCATTAGATCACGCACTTTACACGATAACACCAGCAGCACACACATTAACCCCTGCCGGCTCTACGCTTTTGGGGCCCTAAGCGAGATTTGGTCCTAAGCGATGCCCACCACCAAGCGGGCAGACATTTTTAGTGGCCCCCCCTTGGACGGCTAGGAGAGAAAAAACTATGTTTAATAAAGTATTTCCATCCTGCTTCTCACACGCCTCTCTTGCCATGCGGGGTCACGAAAATGTTTACGTTTTAAAAGCAAGTTTTCTGCCAGTTCTACACATCATTTGCCATGGGTGCGAGAATACATATTGCAAGGAATTTAAAAGCAATTTCCTGCAATTCACCCATTTTGCCATGATGTGGAGATAAATGTTTGCAGCTTAAAGCTATTTTCTTGCATTCTTACACATTTTGCCCCTGACTTATGATGTTAATGATATTGAATGCAGAGTAGACTAAACAAAATCAATGGTGGCCCCATGGAGGTCAGTGCCTCTGGCCGGTCCAGGGGGTGTCGAACCATTCCATGGAGGGGCCGAATGTCTGCAGGATTTGGTTTTCTTTTCTTTCAATTAAGACCATAGACAACCAGGGGAGTTCCTTACTAATTAGTGACCCTCTACATGTCATACAATCAAGGCTTGGAGCAGAAACCTGCAAGACTCTGTGGAATGATTTGACATAGTGAACTAGACATTAACTATGAATCGTAAAAGAATGTTTTAGCTGACTGCGCTCATCTGAGTGATCGGTCCAGTGACTTGAAAACAAGAGAAAAACCTACCTGATGCACAACCAAATTTCTACCTACTTGCAAAATGTTGATTCTACTATTGTACTCTTCTCACCACGTACACGCCCCCCCTGAGACACTCCCGTCTGAGAAAAAAATACAAAAAAAACGTTATTATTATTCATGTTCGCGTGAAAGTTCAACAGGTTCACTCCAACAGCACCGATACTGAACTAAAAGCCTGACATGATGGCAGATCTACCCTCAGGACGCACCAGACTCGTCAGGCCCAAGATCTTATCTGGATCGCCCGGGCTGGATCACGGATTGCTGCTTCTTAAAGGTAATGTTCCGAACTGTATTTTTATTGTTTGTTATTTTAACCGTCTTATTTACCGTATGTAGACTTGAGCCGACAATATCGCAGTTTCTTACTGTGAATCGTATCTGCCGCGAACATTAGAATCCTCGGCTTAAAGTTGCCTCTGGCATAAGAGCTGCTAAATGACTAATGTTATGGTAAAACTAAGTAGAGAGGGGCAGGCCAGAAAGAGACAAAAGCAATAAATAGATAAGCGTAACATAGAGAGGGAGAAAGGATGACAAACAGGCAAGACTAGAAAGAGTAACCATAGAGCAGGCGAAGGAAAGAGACAAAATCAGCAAGATAGAAGAGTAACAAAGAGCAGGGAGAAGAGACGACAGGCAAGACAGGCAGAGTAACATAGAGCAGGGACGAAAGAGATAAAAACAGCAAGATGACAAGAGTAACATAGAGAGGGAGAAGAGACAAAACAGCAAAGATAGACGAGTAACATAGAGAGGGAGAAAGAGACAGACATCAAGACTAGAAGAGATAACATAAGAAGGGAGAAAGAGACAAAAGCAAGAATACGAAGAGTAATGAGAGAAGGGAAGAAAGAGACGAACAGCAAAAATAGAAGAGATAACATAGAGAGGCGAGAGAAAGAGGACAAACAGCAAGACAGGCAGAGTAACATAGAAGAGGGAGAGAAGAGACAACCCACGCCCCCCCACACGACAGCACAGAACGTCATAGAGGGGAGAAAGAGACAAAGCAAGATAAAAGAGTAACATAGAGAGGGAGAAAAGACAGACAGCAAGACTTAGAAGGTAACATAGAGAGCGGAGAACGAGACAAACATCAAATAGAAAGAGTAACATAGAGAGGGAGACCCGAGCCACAAACAGCAAGACAGACTAGAAGTAACATAGGAGAGAGGAGAAAGAGACAAACGAAGAACAGACCAGAGTAAGATGAGAGGGATGCAAAGAGACACAACAGCAAGACTAGAAAGAGTAACTAGAGAGGGAGAAAGAGACAAACCAGTAAGACAGCATCTAAACTGGAGGTGGGGATTTAGAAGTGCTGTATTTGATTACTGACTCGCTCTCTCTCTCTCTCTACAGTGGTCAGGGCAGTTTTATGCTGGAGAGCGTTGATTGTCATTGCTGGACCGTGCGGTCTGATTGGCTCTGGTGGGGCATTGATGTGATTTGATTGGCTGTGGTGGTCTCTATGGTTTGGGGAATGGAGAAATAGGGAAACATCATAAAACTGTTGGCCCTCGGACTGGCAGTACAACAGATGTTATCTTTTACTAACACACAAACCATTCAGATACACAACAATAACACAACACAGCGCACACAGTAAAGTTTGCTAAACACCCAGTTGTTGCCAAAGAGCCACTTATGTTGACCAGGGGAACCCCATAGACAAGGTGGAACATCAGCTACTTTCCCAGCGGTCTACTGCTTCGACTGTCACATATAACAGGCTGTTTAGTGTGCTAACTGCATAGCTTCAGCTAATGTCTGACCGTAGGGTCATGAAGAACACTGTCTGTAACTTTGACAGGCTACTGTATCGCTTCATACCACAACTACGACGCACATCGTGAAGTAGTGTTCATCTCTCTTTTTCTCCCTCCTCCTGCATATCTGAGCTTTGTGAGGGACAGTATCATACTCCACATAGTTTATGATAGTAATCGATTACATGTGTTTACAATAGTTTCCTGCTGCATAACTCATGTTTATACAGTGTGTGGTGTGGTGTGTGTGTGTTGTGGTGGTGTGTGTGTGGTGTGTGTGTGTGTGTGTGTGTGTGTGTGTGTGTGGGTTGTGTGTGTGTGTGTGGGGCTGCTGCGCTCAGAGAATATATAGATAGTAGTAGAGTATAGACACGATATATAGATATAGACAGATACGAGAGTAGATAGTGCTGGTGTGTGTTCGTGTTGTTTTGAGTTTGCACATAACTGTGATAACTTGATTATGATCACAAACCTCCTCCATCTCGCTGTGGTCCCTGAGGCAAACAAAGCAGAAGAGAGAGGAGGGAACACAGGCAGGAGAGAGGAAACAGACAGGAGGAGAGAAGGGAACAGCAGGAGGAGAAGGAGGGAAAGAAGGATGAGAGAGGAACAGCAGAGAGGAGAGAGGGGATCAAAGAGGAAGAAGGGAACAGCAGGAGGAGAGAAGGAACAGGAGCAGCAGAGAGTGGACAGCAGGAGGAGAAGAGGGTCCACAGCAGGAGGAAGAGAGGGAGACAGCAGAGGAGAGAGGCAAAGGAGGAGAGAGGGAACAGCAGAGGAGAGATCGAAGAGAGGAACAGCAAGGAGGAGAGAGGGAAAGCAGGAGGAGAGATGGAACAGAAGGAGGAGAGAGGACAGCAGGAGGAGAAGAGGGAAACGAGGCAGGAGAAGAGGGAACAGCAGGAGGAGAGAGCGAACGGCACGCGCAGGAGAGAGGGAACAACAGGGAGAGAGGAGCAGGAGATACAGCAGGAGGAGAGAGGGAACAGCAGGAGGAGAGAGGGAACAAGCAGGAGAGATAGGGAACAGCAGGAGGAGGGAGGGAAAGCAGGAGGAAGAGAGGGAACAAGCGGAGAGAGAGGATAACACACCAGGCTAACGAAACGTGGAAAAAGGGAAGGCCATAGTTCCTTATCCACAACAATAGAGTGGATGAAGTTGATCTACACTAACAATACAGTAGGATGAAGTTGATATCTACCTAACAACTACAGTAGGTATGAAGTTGACCTACCTAAAACTACAGTAAGATGAAGTGATCTACTCAAACACTCACACGCTCGTATGAAGTTGATCTTACTAGACAACTACAGAGGATGAAGTTTGATCTACCTAACAACTACGTAGGATAAGGTTGATCTACTACCAACTCAGTAGGATGAAGTTGATCCTACCTAAACAACTAGAGTAGGAATGAAGTTGATCCACCCTAACAATACAGTAGGAGAAAGTATTGATACTAAGCGCTAACAATACAGTAGATGAAGTTGATATGAATAACAACTAGAGTAGTAGTGAAGTTGCTCACCTAACAGCATACAAGTACATTAAGGTTGAATCTACCTAAAAACTACAAGTAGGATGAAAGTTGATATACCTAAAACTATAGTAGGAATGAAGGTGATCTACCTACCAATATCAGTAAGGATGAAGTGTCTACCTAACATACTAGCATGTAGGAATGAAGTTGATCTAGCTAACAACTACGTAGGATGAAAGAGTCTGATTACGAGCCTAACAACTAGCAGTAGGCATGAAGTTGTCTTACTAAGCAACTAAGTAGGATGAAGTTGATCTACATAACTAGGTAGGATGAAGTTGCTCATCCTAACAACTACAGAGTAGATGAAGTGTGATCTACCTAACAACTCAGTAGGATGAGTTGATCTCTACACAATAAAGTAGGATGCAAGTATCTACTAAATAAGTAGGTGAAGGTATTAGATGCTAACCAACCTAGAGTAGAGCTTGAAGTTGATCTACCTAACACTAGAGTAGATTGAAGTTTGATCTATCTAACATACGTGGTTAGGTGATACTATATGAGTAGGGATGAAGTATCTACCGTATACAACTAGCAGTAGGATGAAGGTAGATTACCTACACAACTACAGTAGGTGCAGTTTGATCTAGATAACAACTACAGTAGGATTGAAGTTGATCTACCTAACAAGCTACAGTGGATAGAAGTTGATCTACTAACACTTAGGTAGATAGGATTACAAAGTAGTGAAGGATCTACTAACAACTTAGAGTAGGATTGAAAGTTGATCTACCTACAACTACAGTGGATGAAGTTGATCTTCCTATACAAGACTACAGTAGGATGAAGGAATCTACCCTAACAACATAGACGTTAGGATAATGTTGGATCTACCTAAGCAATTACAGTAGGATGAAGTTGATTTGAACCTAACAACTACAGTAGGATAGTGTGATCTACTAAACAACTACAGTAGAGAGTGATCCTAACTGTAATGAAGTATCTACTAACACACTAGAGTCAGGATGAAGTGATCTACATCTAAGAAACAGTAGGATGAAGGTTGCTCATTACCTAACATCTACAGTAGTGATGGAGTTGATCACCCTAAAACTTACAGTAGATGATAACCGAAACATTGACTACGGTAAGGATCCATAACAGTAGGTAATGCGTTAGATCTAACCTAACAACTTACAGTAGGATGAAGTGTGATCTACCTACAAAACTAGAGTAGATGAAGTTATTAACCTAACAATACAGTAGGATGAATGTCTACACACAGAATTATGTCGAACTGCATATTGCATTTTTCGGTAGGCTTATTGGTAAGAGTTAGGATTTTGGGTGAGGGAAAGCGGAACTCGTATCCTGACTCAATCTGTAGCCTAATAGAGGCAGCATCTTTCTATAACTAACTGTATAGAGTTATGTGATTTCTAGTTGTGGGTAACGTGGATTTGGTGTAAAGAGTTGATTTATATGCAACGAGAAAATAAACAAGAGATGCTTAGTTATCTTGTTAATCAACCACTTTCTCAACGTAAGAACAACTAACAACACAAAGAAAGCTCTGTCAATTGCCACGCGCGTCTCTCTCACCAGCTCTAGTAGAAAGCTGCACACACGTGTTAGCGTAGTGCTCCTTAGGTTATCCTCCAAACTTCCATCACATCTTACTGTATCATGGTCAAGGTCATCAAGTGGGTTAGTAATGTCAGTAGAACGGAGTTCAACCTTTCCACTGACATGTGTTATAGGGTTCAACTCACGGTTATCACTTTTAGATACACGCAATTCATGCAACAGCATATTCAGAGAAAGTTGTTAGGTGCGATCACTTCATTCCCATACTAGGTTAGCATGATTAGGCGTGTGAATGTTCCAGTCTTTACAAAGGTCCACTTGCCTTAGGTTTGTTATAGGTTAGCAAGCAAGTCTCACCTCCTCTAAAGGAGAGCCTCTCATGTACTTGCCGATGAGTCTGTAAAGGGAATTCATAAGCCATAATAGGACACATTACTGCAATTTCAAAACCATTTGCATGAAGGAAATCGAAGGCAATTTGGATTAAATAGTATGCAGTTAAAGGCTAAACTTGTTTAGGTTAGAAGTTGTAAGATCTGGCACTGCCTGGGTTACTGTCGACTTACGGTGTGATGGATATCAGAGGTTAGATAGTTACCCTATCAAGAAACGTCGGCTATGCTGACCTCCAGTAGCAAATTTCTGGAGAATGAATTAGTGGATGGCATCTGGCGCTAAGAGTACGCATGTGGAATATGATGTACAGTGTAATAATCACTCAAAATCTTCTTCAAGCTCTCAGGCTGACCAAGTATGAGAATACACGATGATAGAATGCCATTCACAGTAGACACCAGTGTGGTGCTGGTGTTGATGGTTGATTGTTGGTTGTGTGAGGGATAAGAGATAAAATCACGTAATGCATCACGTAAGAGCACTTAAGAGAGTGAGAGATAGAGAGATGAGACTAGGAATTGCGAGGAATGAGACGATTCGCAAGAGAATGAAGAATGACGAGAGGAGGAGAGATGTAGAGGAGAGAGAGAGGAGAGAGATGAAGGAAGAGAGAGAGGGAAAGCAGTAGATAGCAGTAGCAGAGAGAGAGAGCAGTAGTAGATAGGTACATTAGTAGAATAACCCATATTTATAGACGTGTTATTAGTTATTCACACCTCTTGGTGTACTTTAACATTGTTGCCTTAACATGTAGTTACATGTTAGGGACACTGTTTATATATATCATTCACTACCTAATGATGGAAGTTTTGTGTGAAACTGGTCATTTAGTATTTTTTGAAATATGCAATTCTCTTCATCCTAGCTGGATAGTTGTTAGGTATGATCAACTATCAATCTACTCTAGTTGTTTAGGTATGATCACTTATTACTACTGTAGTTGTTAGGTGATCACCTTCATCTACCTAGTGTTAGGTAGAATCCAATTCATCCAACCTCAGGTTGTTAGTAGATCACTTCATCTACTGTGAGTTGTTAGGTAGATCACCTTCATCTGACTGTACGTTGTTAAGTAGATCACTTCATCAGCTGTAGTTGTTAGGTAGCTTAACTTCATCCTACTCTAGTTGTTTAGGTAGATTGAACCTCATCCTATGTAGTTGTTAGGTAGATAACTTCTCTAGCTCTAGTTAGGTAAGATTCAACTTCAATAGTATACTCTGTGTTAGGTAGATCATCTTCATCTACTGTAGTTGTTAGGTGATCACCTTCATCCTACTTTATGTGTTAGGTAGATGAACTTCAATCCTGACTAGTAGATTTGTTTAGGTATGCAATCTTCATGCTACTTGGTAGTTTTTAGGTAGAGCAACTTCATCCGTACTCTAGGTGTTATGTAGATCAACTTCATCCATTGTAAGTTTTAGGTAGACTAATTCTATCTGTAGTTTTAGGTTTTCGTCATCTTATTCCTACTCTTAGTTGTTAGGTAGATCAACTTCATCCTCTCTAGTTGTTAGGGTAGATCACTCATCCTACTGTAGTATTGTTGTAGATACTTCATCCTACTGTTAGTTGTTGGTAGATCAAACTTCAAATCTACTGTATAGTGTGTAGGTAGATCAACGTTATGGCTGAGGAGCAGTTTGTTTATGTAAGCAGAACTTATCTATGAGTTGTTAGTAGATAACTTCATCCTACTGTAGTTGTTTAGGTAGATCAACTTCATTACTGTAGTTTGTTAGTGTCGATCAACTGTCATCCTGACTCTATGTGTAGGTAGGATTCAACTTCGATCTATGTAGTTGTTAGGGTTTAGATTCAGACTTTTCCTACTGATAGTTGTTAGAGTTAGATACTTTCATCTAATGTAGATATGTTATGGTAGATCAACTTCATACCGACTGGTAGTTGGTATGTAGATATTCCCTACTGTAGTATGTTAGGTAGATCAATCTTTAAGACCTGACTGGGAAGTTTTGTACGATCAACTCATCCTACTGTTAATTGTTTAGGTAGATCAATTCATCCTACTATTGTTGTCGGTTAAGGAACTATGCATCCTTTTTCCATTTTACGGCATGTTGTTCCTCTCTCTCCGTTTGTGCCGTCTCTGCCCCTGCTGTTCCTCTCCCTGCCTTGTCCTTTCCCGTGTTCGTCTTTGTGTTCCCTCTCTTCCTGATGTTCCGTCTTCTCCTGTGTTCTCTCTACGTGACCGTGCTGTTCCCCTTCTCTCACTGCTGTTCCATTCTCTCCGCTGTTCCTCTCTCACTCTGGCTGTAACTCTCTCCTGCTGTTACATCTCTCCTCCCTGCTGTTTGTCCATCTGCGTCCTCCTGGCGTTCCCTCTCTCCTTCCTGCTGTTTCCTCTCTCCTTGTGTGTTCCCTTTCCTCGTGCTGTTCCTCTCTTCCTGCTGTACTCTCTTTCTCCCTGTAACCTGCCTCCTCCTGCTTTTCCATCTCTCCTCTGCTGTCCGTCCCCCCCCCCCCCCCCCCAACTCTCCTCCGCTGTTCCCTTCTCGTTCCTGCTGTTCACCTCTCCTTCTGTTTCTTCTCTGTTGTTCTTTCTCTCCTGCTGTTGATCTCTCTCCCTGCTGTTCGTCTCATTTGTTGTTGCCTTCAGGGAGCAAGCGAATGGAGGAGGTTCTGTGCATAATCAGTAACCCAGGGGAGTTCCTTACTAATTAGTGCCTTAATTCATCAATCAAGGTGTCACGCCCTGACCTTAGAGATCCATTTTATGTCTCTATTTTGGTTTGGTCAGGGCGTGAGTTGGGGTGGGCATTCTATGTCTGGTGTTCTATGTTTTCTTTTTCTGTGTGTTTGGCCGGGTGTGGTTCTCAATCAGAGGCAGCTGTCTATCGTTGTCTCTGATTGAGAACCATACTTAGGTAGCCTTTTGCCACCTGTTTTTTGTGGGTAGTTGTTTTTCTGTTTTGTGTTGTTGCACCAGACAGAACTGTTTCATTTCGTTCTATGTCTTTGTTGTTTTTGTTGTTTCAGTGTTCAGGTTATTTTATTAAATTATAATGAACACTTACCCCGCTGCGTTTTGGTCAACTTCTCTCCAGGACGATCGTTACACAAGGGTGGAGCAAAAACCTGCAGACACTAGGCCCTCTGTGGAATGAGTTTTACATGTGGACTAGACTAACTTACACGTTGAGCTGACATGGCTAATTGAGTGACTGACAAAACAAGAGAAAAACTGCTGATGCACATTTATTTTTCTCCCCAATTTCATGGTATCCAATTATTAGTAGTTACTGTCTTGTCACTACAACTCCCGTACGGGCTCGGGAGAGACAAAGGTCGAGAGCCATGCATCCTCCGAAACACAACCCATCCAAGCCACACTGCACGCATCCAATGTGTCAGAGGAAACACCGTACACCTAGCGACCTGGTCAGCGTGCACTGCACCCATCCCACCACAGGAGTCGCTAGTGCGCAATGAGACAAGGATATTCCTACCGGCCAAACCCTCCCTAACCCAGACGACGCTAGTCCAATTGTGCATTGCCCCATTGACCTCCCGGTCGCAGCCAATTGCAACAGAGCCTGGGCTCGAACCCAGAGTCTCTGGTGGCACAGCTAGCACTGCGATGCAGTGCCTTAGACCACTGGGCCACCCAGGAGGCCCTGCACATCCAAATTTCTAACTTGCAACTTGTGTATTCTACTATTGTAACTTTCAACAGTAAGTTGAGACCCCATCTGAGTAAAAAAATAAATAATAATAAAATAAAAAATAAAATAAAATACGTTTTATTTATTCATGTCGATTGAGCCGACATATGCAGTGTTTACCGTGAATGTGATCTCCGCGAACATTGAATCCCGGCTTAAGTTGCTCTGGATAAGAGCGTCTGCTAAAT
>NW_019945544.1:0-1033 GCF_002910315.2 Salvelinus sp. IW2-2015 | reverse complement strand
AACAAAATCAATGGGGGCCCCATGGAGGTCAGTGCCTCTGGGTCCGGTCCAGGGGGTGTCGAACTCATTCCATGGAGGGCCGAATGTCTGCAGGATTTTGGTTTTTCCTTTCAATTAAGACCTAGACAACCAGGGGAGTTCCTTACTAATTAGTGACCTTAATTCATCAATCAAGGCTGGAGCAAAAACCTGCAGACACTGTGGAATGAGTTTGACATGTGGACTAGAMTAACTTATCAATCTAAAAATGTTTAGCTGACATGGCTAATTGAGTGACTGTCAGTGATTGACAAAACAAGAGAAAAACTACTGATGCACAACCAAATTTCTACCTTGCAACTTGTGTATTCTACTATTGTAACTTTTAACAGTAAGTTGAGACTCCGTCTGAGAAAAAAATAAAAAAACGTTTTATTTATTCATGTTGGTGAAAGTTCAACAGGTTCACTCCACAGCACAGATACTGAACTAAACAGCCTGACATGATGCAGATCAACTCAGGAGCACAAGACTGTAAGGCCCAGATTCAATCTGATCGCGGGTGATAGGCATTGCGGCTTTTAAAGGTAATTTCCGAATGTTATTTTTTATTTTTTTATTTAACCGTTATTTACCGTATGTAGATTGAGCCGACATATGCAGTGTTTACCGTGAATGTGATCTCCGCGAACATTGAATCCCGGCTTAAGTTGCTCTGGATAAGAGCGTCTGCTAAATGACTAATGTAATGTAAAATAAGTAGAGAGGGGGCAGGAGAAAGAGACAAACAGCAATATAGAAAGAGTAACATAGAGAGGGAGAAAGAGACAAACAGCAAGATAGAAAGAGTAACATAGAGAGGGAGAAAGAGACAAACAGCAAGATAGAAAGAGTAACATAGAGAGGGAGAAAGAGACAAACAGCAAGACAGGCAGAGTAACATAGAGAGGGAGAAAGAGACAAACAGCAAGATAGAAAGAGTAACATAGAGAGGGAGAAAGAGACAAACAGCAAGATAGACAGAGTAACATAGAGAGGGAGAAAGAGACAAACA
>NW_019945543.1:42775-43561 GCF_002910315.2 Salvelinus sp. IW2-2015 | reverse complement strand
GTGAAATAGACTCTGGAAACAGTAACAGCAAATTGCAATAGAAAATAAATAAAACAACTGAGTGTTCAGAACTACTAAAAGTTCACCTTTAACATTCATTAACATCAACATATTATACTTAAAGTACACGTATATACTTATATACATTTATTATACTTATAAACGTATATAATACTCTTGTAATGTGTTGTTATCATACCATACTGTTATTGTTTCCATATTTACTTACTATATTAATCGAAAATAAATAAAACAACTGAATAATGAGAACAACTTAAAGTTAACCTTTAACATTCATTTACATCAACAAGTATAGCAAGTAAACATGGAAACAACAACAGTGTGATATGATAATATTACATTACAAGAGTATAACATAAAACATCTCATTATAAAATCCTGTTTCCATCTCCTAATGTAATATCAAATATCAGTTCAAGATAGAGTTAAGAAAATATTTCATAATAAACTAAAGCAAAAATAGTAAAATAAGAATAAAAAGTAACACAATAAAAATAACAATAACGAGGCTATATACAAGGGGTACCTGTACAGAGTTAATGTGCAGGGTAGAGGTTAGTCTAGATATTTTGTACATTTAGGCGGGTTTATTACCAACCAGTAATAAAACAACAGCAACATTTTATAATAATCAAATAACGAAATATATACATATATTGAAACATGTCACAATAATCCAGAGATCTCTATGTAGCTCTATGTTTTATATCCAGAGAGCTCTATGTAGCTCTATGTTTTATATCCAGAGAGCTCTATGTAGCTCTA
>NW_019945543.1:36926-42191 GCF_002910315.2 Salvelinus sp. IW2-2015 | reverse complement strand
CAGTGAGCTCTATGTAGCTGTATGTTATATTTCCAGTGAGCTCTATCTAGCTCTATGTTTTATTTAGAGAGCTCTATGTATCTCTATGTTGTATTTCCAGTGAGCTCCAACAGTATCGGGACAGTGATACTATGTGTGTTCTTCTTCTGGCTCTGTACTCCAGCACTTTGGATCTTAAATAATACAATGACTATGAGGTTAAAGTGCAGACAGTCAGTATTTTCATCCATATCGGGTGAACCACACTTTTTGTACATAGTCCCCCCATTTTAGGGGTCAAATGTATTTGGGAAAATKAACTTCCATGTGGACCTCTTAGTGCACGGATCCCGTTAACAGGATCAAAATCAACATCCTCCGGTGAMGCTGGAGCACGCCAAATTCAAATTACAAAATTGTAATATTAAATATGGTAATTTCCACAATGGTACTCTAATGTCAAAATAMATGTTCTATTTTAAGATGGAGAATACTATGTTCAATAGGGAAGATAAATAACGAAGAGCGCGCACGTCATTCACGCGCGCAACAAGACAACATTTCTAATAAGAGACACCTTGGAAAAACTACAACTACTCGCTCATTTTTCAAACAACAAGCCTGAAACCCTTTCTAAAGACATATGAACTGCAATCTGGGAGCTATTAATTTGTAATTAATCCCGTAGACAAGCATTGAAATGGACTGTGACCTCAAAAAAAACATTTTCCGGATGGATTATCCTCGGGTCTTCGCCTGCCATATCAGTTCTGTTATACTCACAGACATTATTTTAACAGTTTTAGAAACTTCAGAGTGTTTTCTATCCAATGCTACCAATTATATATGCATATCCTAGCTTCTGGGCCTGAGTAACAGGCAGTTTACATTGGGCACGTCATTCATCCGAACTTCCGAACACTRCCCCCTAGCCCTCAGAGGTTGTATTTGAASTAGTAAAATGTTAWGTATTTGRTCCCATTTTCATAGCACGCAATGACGACATCAAACAGTCTCTGTTCTTTTGAGTGTTGTTTCCTTAGGTTACTGCTGRAGGGCACCCTTTCCTTGTTTTCTATTATTTATGATTGGTTTCACCTGTGTTTAATTACCCTCTCTGTTCACTTGGTTGCCCTGCTATTTAGGTTCCTCYGTTGGCCTGGATCCTTGCTTAGGTCTCATGTCTTGTTAGAATGCCCTTGTGCTGTTRCCTTGTTTCTTTGAAAACTCAAAGTAAAGTTCTTGATTTACCCCTACCTCTGCTTGCKGTGTTTCTCTGCGCCTGGGTTCGATAATTCTTCGTACAAGAATTATTGTCAAGAAATTGGAGGCATACATTTCATACCCCTCTAAAAACGCTAAACTCCATTGTTATTGTAATGGTGAGAGGTTAGCATGTCTTGGGGGTATGATATTTGTGYGTCTAASTTTCTCACTCACCAATATTCAAGATTGACTCAAGATTATCCGTATTAATGGTAGCATCCATKTTAATGTAGAAGTGTTTCAAAACATATCATATTCTTATTTACAGTAAACGTTACTCCAAAATGACACTGTACATTATTTACTATTCATTTCTTTTGGSCTCAAAATAATCTGAAACAAYCAAAACAAACAGCAAATGCACCCAACAGGTTTGTAAAGTCCCAAGCTAGATGTAATAATTTTGTGCTATGAATATGGGASCAAAAACTTAACTGACTACWTTGCTACACATATTACTAAATGTGTCTCGATAYGTTTGGTCCCCTAAAATGGGAGGGACTATGTACAAGAAGTGCTGTAAGAGGTGTAACTCAATATGGATGGAAAAAMMCTCAAATTAAAGCTGACAGTTTGCACTTCAAACTGAATCATTTCAAATCCAAAGTGCTGGAGTTGAGAGCCAAAACAACTAAACATTTGTCCCAATACTTTGAGCTCACTGTAAATAAATACAAATATATTTTAAAATAATATGTATCCGTCACCTTGTATGATGTAAATCTGAGTATAACTGGAACTTTCTGGGCTGTAGTGTTCAGATGGTCTACAGAGCAGGGTCTGGAACAATGTATTGGGCTGTAGTGTTCAGCTGGTCTACAGAGCAGGGTCTGGAACAATGTGTTGGACTGTAGTGTTCAGCTGGTCTACAGAGCAGGGTCTGGAACATTCTGGACTGTAGTGTTCAGCTGGTCCACAGAACAGGGTCTGGAACAATGTGTTGGACTGTAGTGTTCAGCTGGTCTACAGAGCAGGGTCTGGAACAATGTGTTGGGCTGTAGTGTTCAGCTNAGTTGAGAGCCAAAACAACTAAACATTTGTCCCAATACTTTGAGCTCACTGTAAATAAATACAAATATATTTTAAAATAATATGTATCCGTCACCTTGTATGATGTAAATCTGAGTATAACTGGAACTTTCTGGGCTGTAGTGTTCAGATGGTCTACAGAGCAGGGTCTGGAACAATGTATTGGGCTGTAGTGTTCAGCTGGTCTACAGAGCAGGGTCTGGAACAATGTGTTGGACTGTAGTGTTCAGCTGGTCTACAGAGCAGGGTCTGGAACATTCTGGACTGTAGTGTTCAGCTGGTCCACAGAACAGGGTCTGGAACAATGTGTTGGACTGTAGTGTTCAGCTGGTCTACAGAGCAGGGTCTGGAACAATGTGTTGGGCTGTAGTGTTCAGCTGGTCCAGAGAACAGGGTCTGGTTCTAGTAATCTGGATTAGAGATCAAAGGAAATAATACTGTAAGAGAATATCATGAAAAACATTTCACATGAGAGAGAACATCAGGAAATACATTTCAAAAGAGAGCGAAAGAGAGAGATTGATATAGAGAAAAAGAATGAGAGAGAGCGAGAGAGTTTCAGGAAATATATTTGATGAGAGAGAGAGAGAGAGAGAGAGAGATAGAAAGACAGAAAGATGGTAGAAAGGAGATGGTTGCAATCTAGGTTAGAGAGCTGGTAGTCCCATCCTCCAAACTACCAGGTGTGAAACAGGGAAGAGACTCAGGGTGTATGCTAATTTGATATAGAGCAGACCTATCTCACTCTAAGGCTAGCCGTCCCGCTAGCGACACCAGTCGACAACATCCATTGAAATTTAAGGGCAATTCAAATAAATAATCGTAATATTAAACGTTTGTGAACATACAAGTATTTTATATAATTTAAAAGCGTAACTTCTTGTTAATCTAACTACTACAATAGTCTTTACAGCAAAAGCATACCATGCGATTATCTGAGGACAGCGCCCCACATCAAAATATATTTTAACCAGCACAGGCGTCACAAAATCACAAACAGCGATTAAGTAAATCACTTACTTTTGAAAATCTTCCTCTGTTTGCAATCCCAACAGTCCCAGCTACAACATCAATGGTCATTTTGTTCGATAAATAAGAGCTTGGGTCCTCAAAAAAAAAAAATTCTGTTTGGTTTTTCTTCAGATTTTTGCCTGCCATTTCAATTCTGTCATGGTCTCAGACATTATTTTAACAGTTTTAGAAACATCAAAGTGTTTCCTATCCAATGCTACCAATGCTAATTACATGCATTTCCTGGCTTCTGGGCCTAAGTAACAGGCAGTTTACTTTGGGCACGTCAGTCAGACGGAAATTCAGGAAACTAGACACTAGCCCTATTTAAATGAATCAAAAGAGGAACATTTTATATTTGGGAAGCATTTCAAAAGGAAATGATCTCAACAGAGAAAATTGTCTTCCTGTGTGCTACCTACAGTGCCTTCGGAAAGTATTCAGACCCCTAGACTTTTAAACATTTTGGTACGTTACAGCCTTTTTCTAAAATTGATTAAATTAAACCTTTAATCAAAACTATGAAATAACAAATATGAAATCACCAAAAAGTGTTCAACAAATCAAAAAATATTTTAGATTTTAGATTCTTTAAAGTAGCCACCSTTTGCCTTGATGACAGCTTTGCAAACTATTGGCATTTTCTCAACCAACTTCATGAGGTAGTCACCTGGAATGCATTTCAAGTAACAGGTGTGTTACTTGTTAAAAGTTATTTTGTGGAATATCTTTCATTCTTAAAGAGCCAATCAGTTGTGTTGTGACAAGGTAGGGGTGGTATACAGAATATAGCCCAATTTGGCAAAAGACCAAGGCCATATTATGGCCAGAACAGCTCAAAAAAGCAAAGAGAAATGACAGTCCATCATTACTTTAAGACWTGAAGGTCAGTCAATTCTGAAAATGTCAAGAACTTTGAACGTTTCTTCAAGGCAGATGCAAAAAACCATCAAGCGCAATAATGAAACTGGCTCTCATGAGGACCGCCACAGGAAAGGAAGACCCAGAGTTACCTCTGCTGCAGAGGATAAGTTCATTAGAGTTACCAGCCTCAGAAATTACAGCCCAAATAAATGTTTCACAGAGTTCAAGTAACAGACACATCTCAACATCAACTGTTCAGAGGAGGCTGTGTGAATCAAGCCTTCATGGTTGAATTGCTGCAAAGAAACCACTACTAAAGGACACCAATAAGAAGAAAATACTTGCTGTGGCCAAGAAACACGAGCAATGGACATTAGACCGGCGGAAATCTGTCCTTTGGTCTGATGAGTCCAAATTTGAGATTTTTGGTTCCAACTGCCGTGTCTTTGTGAGACTGGATGATCTTCGCTTCCCACCGCGAAGCATGGAGGAGGAGGTGTGATGCTGTGGGGGTGCTATGCTGGTGACACTGTCTGTGATTTATTTAGAATTCAAGGCACACTTAACCAGCATGGTAAAGCTGCATTCTACAGTGATATGCCATTGCACCTGGTTGCGCTTAGTGGGACTATCATTTGTTTTTCAACAGGACAATGGCCCAACACACCTCCAGGCTGTGTACGGGCTATTTGACCAAGAAGGAGAGTGATGGAGTGCTGCATCAGATGACCTGGCCTCCACAATCACCCAACCTCAACCCAATTGAGATGGTTTGCGATAAATTTGACTGCAGAGTGAAGGAAAAACAGCCAACAAGTGCTCAGCATAAGAGTGCGCAAAGCTATCATTACGGCAAAGGGTCTATTTTGATTTGTTTAACACTTTTTTTGGTTACTACATGAATYCATATGTGTTATTTCATAGTAGTGATGTCTTCACTATTATTCTACAATGTAGAAAGTAGTAAAATAAAGAAAAATCCTTGAATGAGTAGGTGTGTCCAAAATTCTGACTGGTACTCTAGATCTTCTGCACAGATTCTGCCAGACCTGTGACCTGACAGACCTGTGACCTGACAGACCTGGGCCCTGACAGACCTGGGCCCTGACAGACCTG
>NW_019945543.1:30076-35306 GCF_002910315.2 Salvelinus sp. IW2-2015 | reverse complement strand
GGCCCTGACAGACCTGTGACCTGACAGACCTGGGCCCTGACAGACCTGKGACCTGACAGACCTGGGACCCGACAGTAAATCTCAGAAAGACAAAAATAATAATATTCCAAAAAAGGCCCACAAATACAAATTCCATCTAGACACCGTTGCTCTAGAGCGCAGAAAACGATACCTACCTCAGCCTGAACATCATCAACACAGGTAACTTCTACAAAGATGTGGATGATATGAGAGGCAAGAATGGCCTTCTACGTCATCAAAAGGAACATACAATTTGACATCCCAATCTGGCTAAAAATACTAGAATCAGTTATAAAATCCATTGTCCTTATGCTGGTCTGGGGTCCCCTCACCAACCAAGAACTCACAAAATGAGACAACCACCAAATTGAGACTGTATGTAGAATTATGCAATAACACCCTCAGTGTACAACATAAAACAAAGCCATCACTTACAATGAAATTAACCTAGACAAGAGTTCCCTAAGCAAGCTGGTTCCCTAAGCAAGCACAAAAAGACCCCAAGGAGCCCCAGGACACAATTAGACCCAATCAAATCATGAGAAAACTAAAAGATAATTACTTGACACATTGGAAAGAATTTACCAAATAGCAGAGCAAACTAGAATGATATTTGTCCCTAAACAGAGAGTACACAGTGGCAGAATACCTGCTTACTGTGACTGACCTAAGAATTAAGGAAAGCTTTGATTATGTACAGACTCAGTGAGCATAGCCTGGCTATTGAGAGCGGCCACCATAGGCAGACTTTGGTCTGAAGAGAAGACAAGCTACTGCCCACAAAATTAGGTGGAAACAGAGCTGCACTTCCTGACCCCCTGTCAAATGTATGTCCATATCAAAGACACATAGAGAGATAATCAGGAAAAAGATATGATAGGAGACAGAGTATGAGCTAGAAAAATGACAAAGTAAAATGTAATTTATTTTAATAATAACTCAAAAAGACAGCATCCAAAGAGATCAAATCTCACCATCACTGTTGCTGCAGACTGAGTTGAATCGCTTAGTCGACCCACTGTCCCCTGACTCAAAATCTCACCATCAGAGAGGTGAAGKGAGAGAGGGGTAGGTAAAGGGAGAGAGAGAGGGGTAGAGGTGTAGAGAGGGGTAGAGGTGGGGGGAGAGAGATTTGGAAATATACCAAAACCACAGTTTAGCTTGTTGTTAATACCACCTATCGTGGTCAGATTTTGAAAATATGCTTACAGCGACAAGAAATTTCAAGCTTCCTTTGTGAGTGCTTCATGCGGTTTCAATGCTACGGACAGTCTAGCCCTTATATTAGGCTTGGTTAGCTTGGTCACGGAAAGTCAGAAAGCAATAAAAATGAATCGCGTTACCTGTTGTGATCATCTTCGGAATATTTGCAGCTCATCGAGACTGGCCCAGTTACACAATAACTGTTATTCTTTTGTTACGATATATATATTTCTTTTTAACAAAAAACGCAATTTTGGTGTTTGCGCGCTTAATGTTCGGAGAAACACAGCCTCGTCCGTTCGACGAAAATTCCACAAAAAGTATCCCGTATGTTCGTAGAACATGTCAAAATGATTTTTTATTAATCAATCCTCAGGTTGTTCAATCGATTAATATTTCAAACGGACCGTAACCTTCAATAAACAGAGAAGAAAGAAAATGTAGAGCTACCACCTCTCGCGCGCAGGAAAACAAATCAATAGGACATCACCTGAATAGTTTTGAAAATTCTCTCTCACTTTTTCAATAATACGGGAACAGGCTCGTGAAATTCCTATTGTTCTAATACGCACTAGGTCACAGCCTGAGGAAGCCTTATGGAAGAAGGTAATCTGAGTATGAATACCGCACTTTATGGTCTAAATGGAGAACCGAAAGTCAGGGCCAGGAACACAGATAGTTCAAAAATAATAAAAAAACACTTCCGGGTTAGCTTTCCTCAGGTTTTCGCCTGCAAAATCAGCTCTTTGTTCATATACTCACAGACAATATTTTGACAGTTTTGGAACTTTGGAGTGTTTTCTATCCTAATCTGTAAATTATATGCATATTCTATACGTATCTGGACCTTTGAGAAATAGTCCGTTTACCTTGGGAACGTTTCATAAAAAATAAATAAAAATAAACTCTGCACCCTCCTAGTCTAAGAAGTGCTCTAAGCATCTGTAGCCATGTTACATGTTGTTGTTGGTAGTATGTTCTAGTTAACATCTGTAGTTCATGTCGAGACCCATGGTTGTTGGTAGAGGTAGTTGTAAGCATCTTGTTTTCTCGCCTTCTCAACTCCAGGGGGATGGAGTACCAACGCTCTGTGTTCTCCTTCCCTTTCCCCTGTTTTCTAGGTAAGTGTTATTCGTATGTTTGTGTTCTGTGGTTTGTGGGTGTTTTTTTATTTGGCACTTCTCATTTAATGTTTGGTTCTGTTCTCACAGCCGGCGTGTCCATTCCTTCTCTCATATGTTGGGTTTGTTCTCCACAGGCCTGTCCATCTCTCCTCATACTGTTGGTTTGTTTCCAGCAGGGACGTCTTCATATTCCCTCCAATCATCATGATCTTGGTTTGTTCTCTCCTTACAGGGCTGTCCATCCTCGCCCTTCATAATAGTTGGTTTATTCTACAGGGTGTCGCTCATCTCTCCACTTCTTATATGTTGGTTTGTTCTCCCAGGGTCCATCCTTCCTGCTTATTCCCCAATAATGTTGGTTTGTTTCTCCACGGGTGTCCCAGTCCTGTCCTCTCATAATGTTGGTTTGTTCTCTCGACGGGTCTGTCCATCCTCGCCTCATAACTGTTGGTTTTTGTTCTCCTCACAGGGCTGTTCATCTCTGCCTCTATAATGTTGGTTTGTTCTCCACAGGGCTGTCCATCCTCCCTCATATGTTTGGTTTCGTGTTCTCCACGAGGCTGTCCATCTCCCACTCTAATTGTTGGTGTTGTTTCTCCCACAAGGGCTGTCCATCTCCCTCATAATGTTGGTTTTGTTCTCCACAGGGCTGTCGTTTCCATCACCCTCATAATGTTGGTTTGTTCTCCACAGGGCTGTCATCGCTCCCCCTCATAATGTTGGTTTGTTCTCACAGGGCTGTCCATCCTTCCCTCATAATGTTGGTTTGTTCTCCACAGGGCTGTCCATCTTCCTCTCATAATGTTGGTTTTGTTCTCCACAGGGCTGTCCATCCTCCTCTCATAATGTTGGTCTGTTCTTCCACAGGGCTGTCGCATCCTCCTCTCATAAATGTTGGTTTGTTCTCACAGGGCTGTCCATCCTCTCCTCTAATGTTGGTTTGTTCTCCACAGGCTGTCCCATCTCCCCTCATAATGTTGGTTTGTTCTCCACAGGGCTCGTCATCCTCTCTATAATGTTGGTTGTTCTCCACAGGCTGTCCATCCTCCCTCTAATGTTGGTTTGTTCTCCACAGGGCTGTCCATCCTCCCTCATAATGTTGGTTTGTTCTCCGGCTCCATCTCCTATAGGGTGTCTTCGGGCTCCTCCTCCCCATAATGTTGGTTTGTTCTCCAAAGGGCTGTCCATCCTCCTCTCATAGTGTTTTTCCAGTGTTTCCCTTAAGGGGTCTGTTCTCCACAGGGCTGTCATCCTCCCTCATAGTTGGTTTGTTCTCACAGGGCTGTCCATCCTCCCCTCATAATGTTGGTTGTTCTCCACAGGCTGTCCTCTCTCTCATAATGTGGTTTGTTCTCAACACAGGATGTCCATCCTCCCTCATCCTTCCCTCATCAGTTCCACTTTGTGACTTGACTAAGTCTGGACTGAAGCTCAGAGTATCTGCACAAAGAACTACACTGACCTGGCCACCATAGATGAGACATGGCAGATATGAATACTCAACAACACATGGCAGATGAGTGATAGAATCAGCCTGGATAGGGCTTATAACAACGTCTGGAGGTGGTCTCTGGGAGACAGAGAGTTTAGAGGGAACGGGTTTGGGATCTCAATACCAAATAATGATCCCAAAGGTTATGTGTGTATATGTTGCAAATGCCTTGGCAAAATTACGACTGTGGAAAGATTTCATTTTGTCTGCTATGAATGGTGAGTTCCCCTGCCATTTCCTCATCAATCAACGATGTTGTCATATACCAAATCATTTTATTCAGATAAGATAGATTCATATTTTATTTATTTAAAAAAAATTATATTTACAGACATTAATCTGTATTTGTATTTTATTAAATCTTTATTTTTTTCCAAATAGACAAAAATGCGACCAATAAGTACTTCTCATCATGTACTAAGTCTTGGAGTGAGCTCACAGCTATTGTCAGCACACCACAAGACCTGGCCAGTGTGAGGAACACAACAGAGAATGGACGCCATCAAGACTATCTTACCTACGTCACTGGATATCTACAGAGTGTGGATTGGCTGAATAAATTCTCTTGGCGTCTGGCAGGTGGTCCGACCAGAGTGGTTCTCTTTCAAGAGCTGGGAAACATTCAAGGAAACATGGCAGATGGGAGTTATCAGGACGGAGAGTTTCTGTGGTGAAGTTCTACTTCCCTTCTGAGAAGTGAAATATCAGGATTGTACACCACCTCTAATTTTATCTGCTATGACGGTGAGCCTTTGACCAAACACTTTAAATTTCTAATATGACTTACGTTTAACATTTGGTTTTACCGTAACGTTGTGATGAGAAGGACTGACATTAATGTACAAGGCGTAGGTCTTAGATAATGAACTTAAATAACAATTATCAGAGTCTCTGTTGCCCCTCTTCTTTCCTCCAGATGACTGGTCCTGGTCTCAGAGAACAAGAACGTGGTCAGAAGCCCTGTGGCACTGAGAGACCTGGACATGGAGCTGTGTCTGCCCACAACCAGAACATCCAGCAGCTGGGTCCAACAGAGAGCCAAGAAGGCCTCCACTCCCTTCGTCTGGCTGGGCCTGAGGTACAACTGCACCCTGGACTTCTGGTTCTGGGGTCAAGGAAAGAGTCCTGCTACAACCACAACTGGGCAGCGGGGAGGCTACAGACACCATTAAGGAGCAGTGTGGGAACACGGGGGCCATACAGAGAGACGGGGGCAGTGGGTTCGGCAAGTCTGAGACGAGAGGATTCAACTTCATCTGCAGCAACATATACTGGTGAGCTGTGATTTCTTTCTTTTGATGTTGTTAAATCTCTCTCTACCTCTACCCTCTCTACACCTCTACCCTCTCTCACATACTACCCCTTTCTACACGTCTACCCCCTCTCTACA
>NW_019945543.1:21316-29027 GCF_002910315.2 Salvelinus sp. IW2-2015 | reverse complement strand
TAAGAACCTGGACATGGAGCTGGTGTCTGCGCCACAACCAGAACATCCAGCAGCTGGGTCCAACAGAGAGCCAAGAAGCCTCCACTCCCTTCGTCTGGTGCGACTGAGGTACACTGCACCCTGGACTTCTGGTTCTGGGGTCAAGGAGAAGAGTCCTGCTAACCACAACTGGGCAGGCGGGGAGGCTACACACCATTAAGGAGCAGTGGGGAAACGGGGGCCATACAGAGAGACGGGGTCAGTGGGGTCGGCAAGTCTGAGACAGAAGATTCAACTTCATCTGCAGCAACAATACTGGTGAGCTGTGATTTCTTTCTTTTGATGTGTTAAACCTCTCTCTATCCTCCCTCTCACACCTCTACCCCTCTCTATTCCTCTACCCTCTCTACACCCTACCCCTCATCTCTCACACCTCTACCCTCTCTACACCTCTACCCCTCTCTACACCTCTACCCCTCTCTCTACCTCGTACCCCTCTCTACACCTCTATCCCCTCTCTACACCTCTACCCTCTCTCACCTACTCTACACCTCTACCTTCTCTACAATCTACCCTCTCATACCCCTACCCCTCTCTACACCTCTACCCTCTCTACCTCTACCTCTCTAAACCTCTTACCCCTCTCTCTTCGCTACCCTACATCCTCACCTCTCTACACCTGATAGCTCCCTCTCCTCGCTCCCTCTACCACCCCTCTCTCCCTTTTTCTACACCTTCTAATCTACCTCTACCCACTCCCGTACGGCCCTCTCTTAGATAACACTCTCTACACCTTACCTCTACACTCTACACCTCTCTAACCACCCTTCACACGTCGTACCAACTCTCTACACACTTACCCCTCTCTAACCTCTACCCTTCTCTATCACCTCTACCCCTCTCTACACACTCTACCCCTCTCACCCCTTTCGTACCCTCATCTGTACACCGTCTACCCCTCTCTCTCTACTACCCTCTCTACACCTCTACCCCTCTCTTACACCTCACCCCTCTCTAACCCTCTCTACACCTCTACGCCAACTCTCCTTAGGCATCTCTCCACCCCATCTCCTACCTCAGTGCCACAGGGCTTCTGACCACGTCTTGTTCTCTGAGACCAGGACCAGCTCATCTGGAGGAAGAAGAGGGGGACACAGAGACTCATGATAATTGTTAATATATTAAGTTCACTTTGATTCTAAGACCTACGCCATTGTACATTAATGTTCAGTCCTTCTCATCACAACGTTACGGTAAAACCAAATGTTAAACGTAAGTCTATATTGAGGATTTAAAGTGTTGGTCAGAGGCTCACCGTCATAGCAGATAAAATTAGAGTTGGTGGTACAATCCTGATATTTCCACTTTCCAGAAGGGAAAGTAACTTCACCACAGAACTCTCCGTCCTGATAACTCCCATCTGCCATGTTTTCCTTGAATGTTTCCCAGCTCTTGAAAGAGGAGCCACTCTGGTCGGACCACCTCCAGACGCCAAGAGATTTATTCAGGCCAATCCACACTCTGTAGATATCAGTGACGTCAGGTAAGATACTCTTGATGGCGTCCATCTCTGTTGTGTTCCTCACACTGGCCAGGTCTGTGTGGTGTCGCTGACAATAGCTGTGAGCATCACTCCAAGACTTAGGTACAATGATGAGAATGTACTTATTGGTCGCATTTTTGTCTATTTGAGAGAAAAAAAAAGATTTAATAAAATACAAATACAGATTAATGTCTGTAAATATATATTTTTTTAAATAAATAAAATATGAATCTCTTATCTGAATAAAATGATTTGGTATATGACAACATCGTTGATTGATGAGGAAATGGACAGGGGAACTCACCATCATAGCAGACAAAATGAAATGTTTTTTCACAGTCGTAATTTTGCCAAGTCGCATTTAGCAACATATACACACATAACCTTTTTTGGGAGGGATCATTATTTGGATGATTGAGATCCCAAAACCCGTTCCCCTCTAACTCTCTGTCTCCCAGAGACCACCTCCAGACGTTGTTATACAGCCCTATCCAGGCTGATTCTATCCATCTATCTGCTATTGTGTTGTTGAGCTTATTCATATCTGCCATGTCATCATCTATGGTGGCCAGGTCAGTGTAGTTCTTTGTGCAGATACTCTGAGCTTCAGTCCAGGACTTAGTCAAGTTCACAAAGTGGAACTGATGAGGGAAGGATGAGGGGAGGATGGACATCCCTGTGGAGAACAAACCAACATTATGAGGAGAGGATGGACAGCCCTGTGGAGAACAAACCAACATTATGAGGGGAGGATGGACAGCCCTGTGGAGAACAAACCAACATTATGAGGGGAGGATGGAAAGACGGAGGCCACTCAAGGGAGAGGGACAGCTGAACAACAACCATCGAAACAAACACACACATCAGGTAATGAGTCATTCAACAACACATCAACAGCAGTAAATGAGTCATTCAACAAAACATCAACAGCAGGTAACTAGTCATTCAAGACAACACCGCACAACATTAGGTAACTGAAGTCTGTCAACAACACCATCAACAGGGTATGAGTCATTCAACAACGACCAAAATCCAGGTAACATGAGGTCATTCAAACATCAACAGCAGGTATGGTCATTCACAACACATCACAGCAGGTAATGAGTCATTCAAACACACCATCAACACAGGTAAACTGAGTCCATTCAAACAAACACGCCACAACATCAGGTAACGTGAGTCATTCAACAACACATCAACAGCAGGTAACTGAGTCATTCACACACCCACAACAAGGTTAACTGAGTCATTCAACACAGCACCGAATCAAGCAGCAGGTTACGAGTATTCATCATTACATCACACTTCAAGTAACTGAGTGATTCAACAACACCACACCAATCTGGTCTGAGTATTCAACAACAACCACATATCAGGTAACTGAGTCCTTCAACAACAACCCTCAACTCAGGTAACTGAGTCATTCAACAACACGCACAACATCAGGTAACTGAATCTTCAACAACACATCCACATAGGTACTGAGTCATTCAACAACACCATCAAACAGCAGTAACTGAGGTCATTCAACAACTACCAAACATCAGGTACAGAGTCATTCACACACCATCAACAGAGGTAACTGAGTCTCAACAACAAAATCAACATCAGGTAACTGAGTTCATTCAACAACACCATCAAAAATCAGGTAACTGAGTCCATTCACCAAATCACGAGCAGGTTAACTGAGTCAATAACAACACCAATAAATAGTCTGAGGTCTTAAAGCAACACCATAACAGCAGGTAACAGAGTCCATCTGTGTTTCTTCACAGAGTGAGATTACTTCGTAGATAATATAATAAAATATATATATTTATATATTTAAGAAATGTTTACTGTAAACGTGTATAAGCAATTATCAGGAAAAATTATGTTTTAGAGTGCACGAAACATTACACAATGTAATTTTAAAACGATGGTGAATCCCCCCTCAATGGTTTTTTCAGATATGGCATACGGAGTATTGATCTTCTAAATAGCAGATTTGGCCAACTTTTAGTTAATAGCCGTGTTGTGGATTGTGTGAATCCATAGGTTTTGTCAATAGCAGTGTTGTGGATTGTGTGAATCAATAGGTTTTCCTCTCCAATCTCCAGGGATGGACAAATCTCTGTTCTCATCCTGTTGTTCTCAGTTAGTGTTTATTTCTTGTCTGATTCCATGTGTGGTGTGTGTGTGTGGTGTGTGTGTGTGTGTGTGTGTGTGTGTGTGTGTGTTGTGTGTGTGTGTGTTGTGTGTGTGTGTGTTGTGTGTGTGTGTGTGTGTGTGTGTGTGTGTGTGTGTGTGTGTGGTGTGTGTGTGTGTGTGCTGAACGTAATTTGAGATGCGTGCAGAATTGACAGCAAAATGATGTACATCCAGTGGGAGCTTTCATATAACTCAGTGGACAGTTTATCAGGTATACAGTGGAACCTTTCATATACACACGTGGCCAGTTTTATTAGGTATACCAGTGGGAGCCTTTCATATAAACTCAGTGGACAGTTTATTAGGTATACACGTGGGAACCGTCATATACACAGTGGGCCCCCTCCGCGCCCGCGTTCACGGGCTGTCTCTTCCCCCTTCCCTCGAGCCCTTCCTTCTCACAGCTGACCACAATGTCGACAGTAGGTGGTAGCTCAGGAACGCCATTGGATTGCTCCAATGCTGCCTCCAAGGAACACTAAACCGCCGGAGGCAAGGACATCATACGGACCTCAGCCTGAGTCATGGTCTCTTCTCCCTGCTTCATCACTCAGATGCAGGTAGTATAGGAGGCACATGGCAAAAACTGTGCAGACTGGCCATAGCTTCTACCCAGACATCGGCTGCTGATAGGTAAGTGCAGCCTGTCAACTGTCCCCCCTCCTGCGCTTCAGCTTCCCTACCCTGTTATGTTCCTACCGCCAGCAAACATTTACTGCCCACCCACCAATGGACATTGCTACAGTTTAAATGTGTATATTTATATCATTGTTTTTTACCACTGTTGGGAGCTCGGAGGATATGATTTCACTGTAACTGCGATTGAGTCTGTGACCCTGTGGCTCTGCCTAATGAAATCATCTATAATGGTCTTCTATCAGAGCCCCATCTGTTTGGAGCCCACTGTTTAGTTAAAGAAATATATATATTTTGGGTTGCTGTTTTGCAGGTTGGTTATGTTTCTAGTTGAGTTGATTGGCTCAGTTTGTTTTGTCACTCATGGCGCACTTATGTCACCGCAAAATGCTACATGGGGAGAGCTGAACATTCAAGCCTTGGGTGGCTGCATAGGTTTCATTAGAAGTGTCATAAGAAGGCTCAGGTTCATTGGCAGATAAATGACATTAAATAACTATATATACTGTAGCTTTGATTGGAATGATATGTTAACAACACATCTTAGCTAGCAGCAAGAAAGCAGTCATATCATGATCCAATGTTGAGATCTACAGGAAATCTTTTCAATCTTTGTCATATGAAGAGAAATTATAGATAACGTATGGTGGTCATGGCATTGAAACATAAAATTACCCAACAAGTTACGATTATACTTATTCAAGATTAGTGTTTGGAAGGATCAGTTGGCTAACTGCAGTCGGTTTTGCAAAGCAATCACTAAGCTGCTATTCAGTGGAGTGGGTGTTTTCGGTCCAGGTACTGGGTTTAAGGGTCTCTTTTCTAAGCAGAAGGATAAACATTGGAACTATGGGCAGAAATGTTATATTGGGCATCGCTGTAATTCAGCATGATTTGCTGTTCAAAAACAACTGGAAAATTCTCAGACTTCAGTGATTTCAAGACTGGGAAGGGAAAAAACGGCTCTGACAGGGAAATACATTTAAGTCAGGATCTGGCTCTTTCTCCAGCTCAACCTGAAGATCACTGAGTCATGATTCGACCTTGTTTTTTTAACGAATTCCCGTTTCTTGAAGCACATAATAGAGATGTATGATGCTTAGTAAGCTGTTAGTTAGCCATGTGCTCTATAATAATTTCGGTGTATGCTGCGCACCGATCCTTTTTCCTTTTTTTTGGTTTGTTGTTTTTGTGTTTCACCTGGTTTATTTTTGGTTAATTAGGGGGGGTATTTAATCAGACATTTCTTTGGGTTTTTGTGGGATTGTTTTCGTTTTGACTGTCAGTTGTTTGGGTTGCGTTTTGTTAGTATGTTTACAGGTGGTTTTTCCCTGGACTGGTGTCGGTGGGGTTTCCGTGGCTATTTTTTTTTTTTCTGCTGTAGTGGGTGTCCTGTTTTTTTTTGAGCTGGTTTAATAAACGCCCGTTTCCTTCTGAATTTTTTCTCTCTGCGTCTGACTCAACCCCATCTCTTGGGCGGTTTGACCACGATATATCCAGTGTCATTCGTGAAATTCGTACTTACAAGCCTAAATTTGACAGCAATGAGTTGAAGAAACTAGAGTTACGAAATTATTTGTAATAACTAAGTAAAAAATAAACAAAATAAAAAGTAGCACAATAAAATACAATTAACGAGGTGTTAATAAACAAGAGGGTACCGGTACCGAGTCAATGTGCAGGGGTACTGTTTAGTCGAGGAATGTGTACCATGCTAGGTAGGGTAAAGTGAATATGCATAGACATTATGCTATATTCATATTTTAATTCAGTGGTTTGAAATTATGACCCATGCTCAGTTAGCCTATTCAGCAGGGCTATTTGGAAACACAGGCTTTTACTAAAATGCCTCGCTATTCATGTTGGAATAATTTGTATGTTAATTTTGAACTAAGCAAGCTGCTAAATCGTCTCATTTTTACATCTTTGCTTATTATTTGTCTGGCTACTGGAGACTATTGAAAGAGATGCTATCAGTGGCTATAGCTACCTGCATGGCAAAGTTGATTAATCATAACCGATTTTAGTCTAGCTTGCTATTGAAATGAAGTAATTCGAAAGGGCATTTATACGGGATTGTAGTCTTAACAATTTCAAATAATAAAGCACATGCAGAAATTGCCTAAATTAGTTTTTTATGTTTTGTAAGTTGAGATTTGCATCCTCTGACGAACTTTCCATCAACTCCATCTCCTGTGCGGATTTATCTATCAGTCAGTCATGCTACATTGTGTTCAAAGGGGATTTATTTACAATGTATAATGGTTACCAACATAATTGAGAGCAGTAAGAATAATGCTTTGTCTACCGTGGTTATTCATCTGATATATCGGTGTCAGCCAATCGCATTCAGGCTCGAAACCAGTTAGAACAGAATATACCAGGGGTATGATATATATTGTTTTACTGTTCGTTTTTTAGTTGGGTTAACCAGTTTATATAGAATAAGCCCGGGGTTTGTGGTATTGGCCAATTATCCAAGTCATGGGCTGTATCAGGCATATACATCCTTGTTGTTTATTGCTTATCATAGTAGTCATTGGTTAAATGTCATTTCATTGATAGAAAATGATCTGGGGAGTTTCAGGGCGAATTATTTTCTCTAGATATATTCCAATTCTTTTTTAGGTCATGTATAGTAAATGTTAGTATTTTGAAGAATTGTGCTTCTAACGTCGGTTACAGTTCTACGATATTCCCTTCTTAATTTGGTCGTAAGGTTATGGGGCAAGGATTATTGTATAATTGGCAATTCTCTTTTACTGTGAAAAAGTAGGCTAGTTTTCAGACTTTTCTGTAGTTTTGAGTGATCATTGGGGAATAGATATTTGAACTGGAGCTGGCAACCTTGGCCAGTGACGATCATTAGTCATTGTTAGGGCAATCGAACATTTGAACGAATGACTGGTGCATCCATATATCGGAAAAAAAGACGTAACGACAGGTTTGATTTCAGCAACGAACCGATAGATAGAACGACCAGCCGGCTTGGGGTGAACTAGATTTTGTGTCGGGACTTGATATCTTGTTGAAGGATGAATTGTATGAATAATTTATAAAATAGCGTTGTTTAATTAAAATATGTAATAGTCTTTGAATATGTTGGTAACCGGTTGTATAAAGCTGATAATGCCCTCGAATGTCGGTGTTTGGAGGATTAATCTTGTCAGGCGTTTGCCGGCCCGAGACAACACCCGCAATATTCTCCAAACAGGTTATCGGGCATTATATTAATAAACAGCTGCATTGGACATAAGAACTTTATGTGGTGTTCCTTTAATTATGGAGTTTTACTGTATGATGACCATCACAATGAGACATTCTTTTGTGATTGAACATCGTACTTTCGACCTCTTTACGGCA
>NW_019945543.1:18444-21291 GCF_002910315.2 Salvelinus sp. IW2-2015 | reverse complement strand
TTCCCCTTCATAATGTTGGTTTGTTCTCCACAGGGCTGTCCATCTCCTCTCATAATGTTGGTTTGTTTCCCACAGCTGTCCATCCTCCCCTCATAATGTTGGTTTTGTTCTCCACAGGCTGTCCATCCTCTCTGAGACAGGTGTGTTATACATGTCACTAATCCCCTCCTCCTTCACTTACTCCTTATCTTCATGATGTCACTGTGTTTAATGTAGGTTTTGTGTCAGAGGATCATGCAAAAAAGAATGCAAGGTTTATTATCTTGTTGTACATACACTGTGTACACACACACACACACTCATATCAAGTAATCAAATTAACTATGGCACCGYTAGGACATGGTGACGCTAACAGAACCATATAAGATCCTGTAATGACTGGCAGGCAAATGGGAGACAGACACAAAGCTGAACTTTCACACCAAATAGACTTTGAGTTGATGTCACGTTTCCAATCATATTTCCATAGATTTTGGTCATTTTGCWGAGGCTGTCACCCAGAGCCACTTGTACTCAGTGCAAACGTTACTCGTTGTGTTTTACAGTACCTCTTCTTCCTTACCAGGTCTTTGATCTTACGTACTATTTATTCACAAACACACGAGAATGTCCTCTTGAATCACCTTTAGCAGCTGTAGGACTGAAAAACTAGCAATTCTGCGATATGTATTGTGATACATCAAGCTGAGGTGTCAGTTTAACCAATATAACTGGGTTACAATTACACAACACAGTTGACCTAATATACAATAGTATAGTATCTAGTTTAAAAGTAGTAAAAAAGTATCTAGTTTAAAAGTATCAAATGTGGACAAGAGATACCGATAGTGTCTTTCAAAATTCACGGAATCAAAAACTGTGGATTGCATTGTGGGTAAACGGAATGAGAGAGATGTTGTTTATAAATACGGCATGGTGACAAGGAAAAATAGTTTGGTTAAACATTACAAATAAAACCTATTCAGATCAATCAAGATGGCGAAACACAAGTATAGGGACAAAGTGGAGGAGCAATTCAGCGGGTCGGACACGAGGCGTATGTGGCAGGAACTCCTAACGATCACAGATTACAAAAAGAAAGCCACCACATTGCGCGCACCAACGCTGCCGTACCGGACGTGCTAAACACCTTTTTCTCGAGCTTCGAGCACAACAACAACTCTGAGCAGCCCCTGAGTACAACCTGGGCTACGTACTTACAGTCTCCACGGAGGGCGTGTGTAAGTCATTCAAACGTGTTAACCCTCGCAAGGCTGAGGGCATCCCTAGCCGTGMCCTCAGAACCCTCAATCTCTCTCTAGCTCAGGCTGCTATACCCACTATCATCCCAATTCCCAAGAAAGGGGGAAGTAACTGAACTGAATGACTACCAACCCAGGGCCATGAGAGGCTAGTCAAAGAMCACATTACCTCCTCCCTCCCCGACACACTCAACCCTCTCCAATTCACCTACCGCCCTGACAGATCCACGGACGACCCAATCGCCATTGCACTGCACACTGCCTTCACCCACCTGGACAAAAGKAATGCATACGTGAGGATAATGTTCATCGACTACAGCTCACCATAGTGCCTTCTAAGCTCACCACAAAGCTCACTGCCCTGGAAGTGAACCCCTCCATATGCAACTGGGTCCTTGACTTCCTGATAGGCCAGCCCCAGGTGGTGAAGGTAGGCAACATTACCTCCTCCACACTCATTCTCAACACGGGGACCCCACAAGGGTGCGTCCCCAGTCCCCTCCTGTNCCAGCCCCAGGTGGTGAAGGTAGGCAACATTACCTCCTCCACACTCATTCTCAACACGGGGACCCCACAAGGGTGCGTCCCCAGTCCCCTCCTGTGTTCTCTGTATACCCATGACTGCATGGCCTCACACAGTTCCAACTCCAAGTTCTCTGACGACACGACAGTAGTAGGCCTGATTACCAACAGCGACGAGACAGGTAGGCACTCTGACGGTGTGGTGCCAGGTAAACAACCTCTCCCTCAATGTCAGAAAAATAAAGGGAGTGATTGTGGACATCAGGAGGAACCAGGATGGGCACGCCCCCATCCTCATCAACGTGGCCACCGTGGAGACGATCAAAACTGTCAAGTCCCTCGGTGTACACAAATACGAGAAGTTTAAATGTTCAAACCACGCGGACACCATGGTGAGAAAAGGAATGACARCGACTCTTCAACCTCAGTGTTCTGCAGGAGCATCATCGATAACATACTGCGGCATCACTGCTTGGTACGGCAACTCAACCGCCGCGGATCTCAAGGTGCGACAGAGGGTGGTACGCTTAGCCGAACCATGGTACGCACACCGCCTGCCCTCCAGGACAGCTACAACACCAGGTGTCGCAGGAAGGCCAAGAAGATCGTCAGGGACCCGAGCCACATAAGCCTGCTTTCCACATTTCCATCACTCAGACGCGGGAACTACAGGAGCATCATGGCAACAACTGGAAGACTGGCCAATAGCTTCTACCCTCGGACCATCAGTCTGCTGAATAGCCACAACCAGCCAGCTACCTGATCCCCATGCCCTGCTCCTAGCTACTATCTATTGTTACGGGATTTTGTATTGTTTTATTTCACTGTGTTCTACATTGTTGGAGCTCAAGAATTYCACAGTACCCTGTAACTACATCTGCAAGCTTGTACATGTGACTGTTARACTCTCTGATCTAATCTAATCATTAGACTACCATTCTGCATCCCATTGCTGGCCTGCCTCTGAAGCGAATCAGGGTTGGGCCTGGTCAGTCCCCTGATGTTGTAGTGCCAGTAGGGAGCACTCTCAGTGTCTAATGAGAGATTATACTGAGCCACACACGCACACAGAGAGAGAGAGAGA